>NW_028222220.1:7500-22500 GCF_056783735.1 Eptatretus burgeri
ACTCACTCATTACTTTTCCACCCAACTCATCCTTAAACTTACCAATAACCTTTTCATTCTTTTTGGAAAATAACTCACTCTTCTTGCTGAAATTACTTGTATCATATACTCCAATATTTTTCTTCATATCTTCATAAACATCATCAGTTTTTATATCTAGGATAAAACTATCAGTATCCATATACAACAATGAAACATTTTCACCATACTCTTTCTTTAAGTCATTATACAAATAATCATACATCAATATCTTTGATAAATCAAGAACTGCTGTTCCAATATAAATTGGTTTATCCATTACAATACTTTCCTTTTTCATATGAATTGCAGAAAAGTTCTCTGAAAAAACCTCTTCTCTCTCAAAACTTGGTTTATTTATCAATCTCAAGCTTCTTTCCAAGATGTTGCGAATCTAATGTTTTGCCTGTTTCTAACATTTTCCATAGTCTTTCCAAATACAGCATTATTCATTAATTTATAAAAGTCCCCTTCAAATTTTACTTTTGTATTTGCTCTCATATCTGTATTGAATTGAATATACTTTTTCACCCAAGGACTTTGTTTAAATTTTAAAACTCTATGAATTTTAGCTACTCTCAATCCTTCTCTCAAAAACTGTTTTAAGCTTCTCTGATGCAAAACATATCCCTCTTTATCATAGAATGTTGTTAATAACTTTTCTGTTGATTTACCTTTAATATTAAAACTTTTATGATAATCACTTAACCATTCTTTCTTTGGAGTTTCTTTCTCACATGCAAAAGGAAGATCTTTATGCTTATTATGAAGATCACTCGGGTACCTCAAATCAACTTCAAAATAATAACCTTCTTCTTCGTCATTCAATTCCTCTTGAGAAGAAATAACAATATTCATCAAAGCCTTTTCATAATTCTTTCTTCCACCCACTCTAATTTACCATAAGGTAGAGATTGAGACATTGCCCATCCATACAAATTATTAGCATCAAAATACATCAAATAATTACTATCTTTTTCACTATCATAATTTGGGAGATATTTATTATTTGCTTTAGCATATCTTTTTGAACATACTTGTGATATTCCACCTCTCTTGGACTTCTCAATCATCAAAAGCATATCCACATCACTGATTAAATCTATATCTTGTTTTGTCATTTTCAACATTGCACTCCAAGCTAAACCAGGAGCTGTGAAATAGTGGGCAGGATCTAACCCATAACAATTTTTATTATGACAGAGTGATCTAAAAGCTTCAAACACATCAGCTAACAATAAAACATCTGTTTTTAGATATAAATCGTGATATTCTCCAAGGTTCTTTATCTTAAATATTTTCCATATTTCTTGTGCGTGTTTATATTCCTTATCACTTATCTCTTCTTCATAAAGGTTATTATAGAAACTTTCTTTTGAAGGAAGTTGTGTTTCTTTAAATCTCATAAATGAATCCATATAATCATAAGGATAAATTCCCTTACTTGTAAGAATTTTCTCTTTACTTTGAATTTCATTCCTTGTTTGAATTTCCTCTCTCGTAAGAATTCCTTCTTTAATCAGAATTTCATCTTTAATCTGAATTTCCTCTTTAGTGAGAATTTCCTCTTTTGGAAAGAATGAATTAAGATTTGGAAAAGAGTCCGTGGAGCTTAGATTTGATGCGAGGTAGGCTAGTGGTGTTCCCATAAACTTGTAAGAATCTAAAAACCTAATACGAGTTATAGGTTTTGTGAATATCATTTTTGAAAATGAAATATACTTTTGACTTGTGTTTGTTATAGCAGAAATATTCCCTGGTGTTTTTGAAAGTTCATTTATAAATAGATGTGTATCATAGTTGGCGCTGTTGTGAAGAAAGACTGGAATAAAAGAAGGTAATTTATAATTAAGATTACAACAGGAATGAGCGGGACCTCTATATTTACCAGTAAGATGACAATGGTCTCTAACTTTAAACTCCTTAATTTCCCCCTCACAAATATGACAGATATTGTTCATTCTAAATTCTAATTTTTCTTCTTTGGTTAATTTCATCGGTTCATTTGTTTCTTTCATTAATTTAGTGAGTCTTATACAATCCTTTTCTAATCGTTTTACAAACTCTTGTGAAGCATTTTTTCCACGATAATGTTCAAGTTTGTTATACTTTTCTCCAACAGATGATTTGATATAATAACAAAAACCACAAGGAATATGTTTTTGATATTTATTTGTATATGGTTCTTTTGGATTAGGAGAAGCAGTATTTATCTTTTTAAGGATACATTCAAAATCAGCGTATATCACAAATGGGTGCATGATAGATTTATTATAATCTTCAAAATAAATCTTTTCACCAGGTTTAGGCATTGTAATTACAGCTGATTTATGATTACTACAATATTTTGAATGTTGTTCTAATCGTTCTTTTGTATGAAATGAATTAAGACATCGCTTACAAGGATATATTTTGTTTGCTGTTCTGAATACCTGAGAAGAGATTAATCTTGATAAATTATTGATGTATGTGTAATGAGAATTCTTTCCAACACTAAAATATAAAAGGTCAATGTGTGTTTCTTCATTTTTATAGTTGTTTGAAATTTTTAATATTTGAACTTTGTTTGTATCCGTTAATCCATATACATTAATAGAAAGATTATTCTTTTTCTCAAATTTAGAATATCTGTTAATGGCATTGGGAATTTAAAATCTTTAATGTCCAAGGTATTCTCATATTTCATATATTGTTTTACTCTTTCTGAATTACATTTTGGTGGATGTAAGTGAGCAAGAACAGACCAGAGAAAACATTTATTATCATTGTTCTTAATATTAACAACTGCCTTCTTTAGTTTTATTTCTTTTTGGTAATTCAATATAAGAAGAAGCTTTAAGAGGGTTTGATTTTAGAATGTGTATATCTAAAAAGATGATTTTTTAATATTGAATCCACTTCCTACCACTGTATTATCAACATCCTCCTCTTGTCTTGATAGTTCTTCATAAACCCCACTATTCAAAAAATCTTGAAATGATGTTATAAAATGAAGATCTGTTCTCATATAAGGAGTTTGTTCTTCATCTTGTCTTTTCATATTCATTTTCACTCCCATATAAAACTTTAAAGTTTTTATTTCTTTTAATGTCTTTTAATAAATTTTTCAACATCGGGTTTCACTATTTCAATTGATTCAGCTATTGATGATGGACCGGGTTCTCCAAATTGAAAAATCCTTATTTTTATATGCCCTTTAAATGCCTCATCAGTGTTTTTAATATAATAGTCTCCCTTTACTTTAAACTCATTTTTCTTGTGTTTTTGTGATTGAAGATGTTGATTATAACTACTCTTCAAAACATCCTTTGAACAGATATCACAATGTTTTCTTTTCCAACTCAAGAGGAGATATTTGATGAAATAGATTAAATGTGTGTTTGTTGGTTCGAGGTGTTTTCTATAATGTTTATATTCGTGATTACAAACATCGCAGTACGTTGTATTCACCATATTTATAGAATAAAACTTTGCTTAAACTAAAATTTTCTTGATGAAAATTTCTGTTTAATTTATAGGTGAATCTGTGCTTAAAAACATTTTATCCTCCAACTTTTTCACTTAATAAATACAATGTTTCAAGACACAAAAGACAAGTTTCAATCAATCTCTTCATCTGTTAAAGATACTGAGAAATATGTCAAGGATGTAAAATTGAACAAAGATAAATATAACAACTATTGGATAAAAACTATTATGGTAAATAATATGAGTTCTTCAATTTCCTTCAGTGGAAGGGCTTTTAGTATACCTGGTAGAACATCAATTAAAGTATCTCTAACAAAAGTTTCTCCTCTCCTTCTAGTAATATATTCAAAACTAGAAAAAGCAATGAAACAAGAAAAAGTATCAAAGAACAAAAACCTTATGGATGAAGCTTTAGAAAGAAAAGATAAGACCATCTGTAATATGCAAGGAGAAATTTGTATTTTTTTCAACAACCCTAAAGATGTAAATCTTGATGAAATAAAGGATGTTAATATATCAGGTGAAATGACATTTCGTTCAATAGTAGTTAACGATAATTTTAAAATTACCTTTAATATAAAAAATGTTGTCGTTGAATCTGATAATGAAAAAAGTATATCGATATCGATGGTAATATACAACTGAAAGTATAGATGAATTTCAGTTTAAGTAAAGTTTTACTTTATAAATATGCTAGACTTTCCTGATTCTCCATATGACAAATTTGAGAATTGTCCTGCGTGTGAAAGACAGGGATTAAACACAGAGTCAAAAGCCTATAAACAATGTATATTCTGTGATTATCTTCTAATTAATGATAATAAAAAATATAAAAAGGAAAATAATTCTTTTAGATTTACACCAAAAATGAATTACTTTACAAGATTGATTAGAGAAATGAATGTAAAGTATGAGGATGATAACACACCTTTCCTTACAAGGGAAGAAACTGAACGTATAAGAGAAATGTTCAAAGGATTGTTGTTGTATATTATTCATGGATGTAATTTTCAGGGAAATATCAACACAAGATATTGTATAAATAAAATAATGGATTATCTTGAAATTAAACCTGAACTTAGGATAAAATATAGAGTTTCTAAAAAAGCCAATAATAAATTAAATAACCTGTTTTTCAAATATATAAATGAATGATTTTTTACCTATTTGGGAAAATAAGATAAAATTTAACAACCATAAAAATCTCCCAAATTCATTAAGATGTCTCATAGTTGGTTCAAGTGGATGTGGAAAAACCTGCTTACTTTTAAAAATGCTCCTCACTCCCAACTTTTTAGATTATGATAATTTAATAATTTTCACAAAGTCGAAGTTTTCAACCAGAGTATCAACTACTCTCACAAGGTTTTAATGCTGGTCTTCAAAAAGAAGATATAATAGGTTTATTTAAACGTCAAAAAAACCTAAATGATTATAACATTGAAGATATAATTCAACTATTTTGTGATACACAGAGATGTAAAAAGAAATCAAATCTTATAACTTGTATTCTTAGTGATAATACGGATGATATACCGTCTCCCCAAGATTTGGATAAATCAAAAAAGAACCTCGTTATCTTTGATGATTGTGTTAATGAGAGAAACCAAACGGTAATGGACAGCTACTACACAAGAGGGAGACATTCTTCTTGTAATTGTATTTATCTTAGTCAATCGTACTTCCAACTACCTCGTCGTTCCATCAGAAACAATGCTAATACTTTTATTTTATTCAAGTTAAATTCAATAGATATCAATAATTTTTGGAGAGATAATTGTTCTACATTATGTAGTAAAAAGAAATTTGAGGATTATATGAAGCACACGACTGAAAAATATAAATATATTGTTGTGAAACAAGATGAGATATTAAGGGATATATTTTTTGTTTTATAAACAATTACATATATAAATGACAACTATTATTATAAATCTTGTGGGTAAATCTGCTTCTGGAAAAACTTTCATAAATCAAGGTTCTTGTGTAGTACAAATGAGAATATTGTAAATTTACTTAAAACACCCCGTGATACGCATTGTATCAACAACAACTAGAGCAATAAGACCTGGAGAAGTAAAAGGTGAAGATTATCACTATATTTCAGTGGAGGAACATATGCGATTGAGGAATGAAGGACAAATATTTGAGGAGGTTTCTCTTGGTACAACAAAATATTCACATTGTAAGAGTGAGTTAAAGAAACTAAAATCTGGTGGTGTTGGGATATTAGAAACTAATCCAGAAGGAACGAGACAAATTATTAAATATCTGAGCGGAGTGAAGATTTTATCATTCGGTTTTGATGTTGATGAAGAAACTCAACACAAACGTATGAAAAGCAGAGATGCAAGGATTAGTGAAGAAGAAATTACAACTCGCATTAATGTTAATAAAGAATTTGATGAAATATTTAAAGAAAAGGATTTATTTGAACACATCTACTTGAATGATGAAGAAAAGGAAAATTTCCCTGTTGATCTTTACAATTCATTAAATGATATTTTACAATAAATAAATGGATACAAAAGAAAGAGCAAGAAGATTTAAGGAACATCAAGAGTTGGTTTCAAAAGTTGTAAAACAACAGGAAGACATAAAGAAGAAACGCAGACAGAAACTAACGGGCGAAGAAGCATTTGAAAAAAACAAGAGAAATTTTTTAAACCACTTTTAAAAACTTCCCAAGAAAAAATGAAAGATGTTTCCACAGTTCCCACAGTAGAATATACTCCTAGAAAGCTTCAAATGTTAAAAGATTTCAGTCAAATGACGGAGGAAGAATTAGAGCATTTAGGAGAATTAGAATATGATGATGAAGGTTTATTTCAACAACTGGAAGAGATTAATCAACCCCCTGATTATATTGTGAATGCTGTTCAAAACAATGAATATTCAGCGGATTCAAAAACCAAAGCAGGACTCATTCCAACAGAACAACCAGCAATATTTCATCTTGTTAAAGAAAAGGTATTGATATTTAATGATGAATTAAGGTTCTTAAGTTCTGCTCAACCCCCTGTTAAACTAACTCCGAGATTAATGTTTCTTCTCACAAAAGATGGAAGACAAGGTTCAACTGTGAGGGATGAATCAAAGTATATTGATAAACCATTGGATATGGAAAATAATGATGATAGAGTATATATTGATTTGCTGAACACTCTAAATTATAAGGTTATTCTTTCTGGTAAAAGTAGGAAGAATGAGAAGGAGAAACACATTATTCAGGCTTTAAGTATCCTTGGTTCAGGTATTAGTTTTCTTCCAAATGACCCATCGCAATTAGTTAATAGACTGTTATTGTTGTTCGGCAGTAAGAAGGCTGGAAATAACAATTGTTTTAATGAAGCATCAGCCATTTTAGACCAGTTGATGAACATGAAAATAATTAATAAATCTCAATATAAAGACATTTTATCTCATATTAAATAAGATGAGAAGCACAATCCTGAGTTTTAATTTCACAACAAGCGACCACACATCTTCATTCCCATACCCACTACAACTTGACACAACAAAAGAATATGAGGCATCTTTATTGTCCATGGAGACTTATAATACCTTATTTAATATAACCGAGAAAAATGACAAGTTTAGTTATAATCCGGGAAGTGGATACAAAACGATAACAGTCTCACCCGGAGCATACGAGATTTCTCAAATATCTTCCGAAATTGCTCGTCTTATGAAAGAACAGGGTGATGAACCAAAAAATATTGTTATAAACATTCAAAAACATACTTCAAAATCAACGATTAAAGTTAAAAATAACTACAAGGTTGATTTCACAATTGATAATTCATTTAGAGAGTTATTAGGTTTCTCCTCAAAAAGATTGAAACTAATGGGACGTTTTACAGTGATAATGTCATTCAAATATCCTCAGGAATAAATTCGGTGTTAATTCACTGTGATTTGATTGATGGTGCTTATAATGATGGATTAAAAACAAATACAATATTTTCATTCAGCGCATACTCAACCCCAATTGGTTATAAATTCAATATGGAGCCTAAAAATTTGGTTTATCTACCTGTGTCAGGAAAACCATACACAGAGTAAATTTTAGGATAACCGACCAAGATAATCGTGTGATCTCTTTTAATGGAGAAGTTATATCCATCAGAATTCACCTACGTGAAGTTTTTCAATAAATAAATACGATGGTTATTGTGAGGAAGCAATGAAGTTGGGAAAATATAAAATAATTACAGGGGATGGGATGTTCCTTTCCCCGTACTACAAGGGTGAAGGTATGTATCTTGGTAGAGGATACTATAAACCTAAGAGACAAAGGGGTGTTGGACATCAATTTAGAGGAGATGGGATAATTGATACTCTCATGGGTATTGGTTCAACTATTCTTAAACATAAAGACCTAATTGGTTCAACTGCTTCTGCTGTGGGAAATGTAGCAGGTGCTGTAAAGAGTATAAAAGATGCTCAGAAAGAATCTCATAAATTACAAGCAATAAAAGAAATTAAGAAAGGTAAAACTCAGTTGTCCCCCAAGAACGACAGAAAATAATTCAAATACTTGGATCAGGGTTTCAAAAGTTTTAACATCTTTTTTCCTAAATAAATACAAGTATGGAAGCAATTGATAGTATCTATGATTTGGATGATACTATTATTATCTCAAACTCCACTAAAAAAGAAGATTACTTCAAGGTAAATGCAATAACTGGAACAGACTGGAATACAAATGGTACAAAAAGTTTTGAAATAAATAATCAACAAACCTATTTGAATCTCTCCGAAAGTTTCTTGTTGTGTAAATTTAAATTCACTAAGGCTGGGAATAACACAAACGCTACACTTGTAAATGATTTCTTCTGGAAAATGTTTGATAGTGTGCGATTGTATATTGGAACACAAGAAGTTGAAGCGGTTGATTATGTCTCTGCTGTATCTGAAATGATGAAATTTACACTCTATACATTCAGTGATAGAATGGGAAAGTGGTCTGTCGAAGGTTTTATTCCTGATATGTCAACGGGAACAAACACAGACCCTGGGTATACTCAAAGGAAAGGAATGTATAATGATGATACAAAAGCAGAAAATAGTTTTACTGTGGCAGTTCCTCTTAAAGGTATATTTGGATTTTGTGATTATGATAAAGTTCTGTATGGTCTTAAAATTAGATTTCAACTACAAAGGAATGATAATGAAAATAGATTGCTTTTTGGTGTTGGTAATGCTTTTGGTGATCAGAATAAATTTGTAATTGAGGAGATGAGTTGGTATATCAGTGAATATACTCCTAATCTTAAAACAGAAGAGATGTTGAATCGAAGACTTAACTCAAAAAACCACTCAGTGTATCATACCTCAAAAGAAGATGTCAACACGTTAAACTCAATCAAACTACTTACACGTGGAATTTGGGTGTTCTGGAAGGAAAGCCACGATATCTGTGGATGATTTTTAAAAAGCCAGATGGTGATACTGCGACTGATAAGAATAATGCATTGAGTGATAATGCTAAGGTGAAACAACTTCGCGTTTCTCTAGATGGAACATTTTATCCACGAGATAGATTGGAAATTAATTGGGAAAAAATGATTTTGCTGAAGCATACAAGTCTTACCAAAAGGTGTGTGAAAGTAATGGAAATAAAGAACCTATTTTGGATATGACAGCATTTAAAAGTTTGTATACAATCTATACGTTTGACCTGAGCGCTCAAAAAGAAACTATAAAGTCTAATCGAGTGGATACTTCCCTATACATTGAAAGAGGAGAGAGTGAAGAAGTTGATACATATTGTTTGCTTTTGGAAGAAACAGAATTGCAGATTAATACAGATAATGGTGTGATGATTAGTCTCACATAATTTTTTGTTAAATAAATGAGTGGCAAAGTACCAACTGGGGTATATGTTAATCAAATCAATCTTCATAAACTATCATCTTGTGTTCAAAATCAAAAGCCTTGTACGATTAACGTTAATACAATTCAGAGAAAAGGAGCAGTAAGAATTGATGTTTTGCTCACAAGAGAACAGGTTAAAATCTTGAATGACACTGGCTCACTTAAAATTAAAATGACAAAACCAATGTTGAAAAAATATTCAATAAGAGAGACGAGTGGAGGATTTCTCCCATTTCTAATTCCTTTATTTGCTGGTTTAAGTGCGGTTGGAGCATTGACGGGTGGTATTTCAACAGCGGTCAAAACTGCCAACGAAAGGAAGGCTCAACTCCAGGCTCAAAAAGAATTGGAAAGACATAACAAAGAGTTGGAGAAACAAATTAGTGGAAGTGGTGTAATTGTAGATTTTGCTGAAAAACTTGAAGGTCTGCCTGATAAAGCGAGATTGTTAGTTGGAGATATGCTTTCTTCTATAGCACAAGCAGGTGTAAAATTAACGAAAAGAGGTAATGGATTATATCTTTCTAATAAATAAATGAGCATTGATGAGTGGTTGAAAGAATTTGGAAAGAATACAACATCAAATTTACAACTTGCCAAATATTGTAAGAAATTAAAAATTCATAATGTGGTTATTTGTATGAGAGATGAATTAACAAATGTGTCGAAACATACAAAGAATATTATTATGAACTTAGAAGATAATGATGGGAACGGTTCTCATTGGGTTTGTATTTTTAATAGTCAAGACAAATATTATTTTGATAGTTTTGGTCTTCCACCACCTGTTGAAGTCATAAAATTCTTACAGAATGGTGTTTATCAAACATTTCAAGTCCAAGAATTAAATTCCAAGTGTTGTGGTCAATTATGTCTATATGTGTTATTTCAACTCAACAAAAATAAAAATTTTATGATATTATTTTTAATCTAATATAAATGACTTATGTTGGTAAAGATGGTTCTATCTTTGGTGTATCTCAAGAACTGGATATTGATTTATCAAATTATTATACAAAGGCACAGGCTGAACGATATAAATATAATATAAACAAAAATATTAACATGAAAAATGCTTATAAATTAAAAAATTATCCAAGCCCGACTGACGCGAATGACTTGGTGAGATTAAGCGATTTATCACAATATACATACTTAAATAAAACGGCTGTGTATTCTAAAGATACAGAAGTGTTGATATTATCTCCAGGTCATACAGAATTCACAGTTCGAATTAAAATAAATTTTTATAAAGAAGGGCGTATCGTTTGTATGAGAATAGAACAATGGGGGTATGATATGAATGATTTAGGGTATAATTGGTCATTTAAAATTAACCTCGAAGACCTGGAACAATTAAATCAGTCTCGTAAGGAAGAATATTATCCACTTGGTATCGAGAATGAGTTTTGTGGAGCCACGATTAGTAAACAACAAATAAAAGAATTTAATAAGGGTAAATATAATAATGGTTTTGCCCTTGTTTATCTCATGAAAACAGAAAACAGGATTATATATAATAAGTAAGGAAATACAAAATGATTTAACTATGGGAAGATGGGGAGGTGTTTCGTGCCATAATATTATTCTAACATATATTTCTAATACATAAATGACAGCAAGAAGGCTTCAAGAAAATTATCATTTCTGTGTTCAAGCATACCTTCAAGAAAAGGGTATTCGGTATTTTAATAAATATGTTCTACAACATAAGAATGAGGTATTTTCAATAAAAGATTGGCATTATGCTGATGTTGATAAACCAACAACTTTAGATTTAATTAGAATGTTAAATAATGAAAAAATTATAAGGTTAAGAAAAGGTAAGGCTCTTTTAGAAATTCAAAAGAAATTTTATTGGTATCCTGTTGTAAAAAATTATTTTGGATACAGGAATAACAAGAAATCCTGATGAATATATGTATAATATTCTATGGGGTGTAAACGATTCAAGTATAGTAAGGGATGAGGAAGGAGTTAAAGAAGAGAGGGAAGAGGAGGAAAAGGAGGAGGAGGAGAGAGAGAAGGAGGAAAGAGAGAAGAGAGAGAGGGAGTAAAGAGTGAGAATGAATAGATACCAAAATATGGATGCCAGTGCGATTCAAAAAGAATAGAGGTATTAAAGAAATTAACTTATCTCACCAGGGAGGAATACAAAGAATTAAAAAGTCTATTTGCAATACTTTCAACAAGACTATCGACATCGAGAAGACATGTATTTTAATTCAAGTTTTTTCTTAAATAAATGGAGGAGAGAGTGAAGGCATTTCTAAGGATTCTTTATGTTTTAAAAATTAAGATTCAAATGTGCATGTTGGAAACTAAAAAGGTTTTTGCACTCTGCAGAAATTTTTCTCATAAATAAATGAGTTATTGTCTCAAATGTAAAAAGAAAACTAATACTAAAAATATTTCATATATTAAAAGTAAAAATAACAGGGTTATACAAAAAGGTATATGTTCGGTGTGTGGTTCAAAAAAAATCAATTTATCTCCAAACACAAACTCGGAGGAGATATACAAAAGTTTTTATCAGGAAGTAAATTTACAACTACTGGAATACCAGGGGAATTACATCTTCCAGGGTATTCTTTCTGTGGTCCAGGCACAAACTTGGATAAAAGATTAGATGAGGCAGACAATCCTAAATCCTGGAGTAAACCAATCAATAGAGTTGATGAAGTGTGCATGAGACACGATATTGATTATAGGAATACCACAACGTTGGAAGAAAAGCATGAAGCCGATAGAGAAATGTTATATAATTTGTCTCTGATACAAAATCCAACCTTGAGAGAAAAAGTTGATAGGTTCATCGTGAAGAAGATGATTAGTGCTAAATTGAAACTTGGACTTGGAAATTCAAAAACCTTATAGGCTCTAATGATGCCATTAAGACTGAAGAGCAATTAGCTGATGAATTACATAAACCAATATTCACAAAGTTTCAGAGAAGGAAAGTTTATTCCAAGGAAGTTGATTATATCTGGTCTGCTGATTTGATTGAACTCAATAATGATAAGGGGTACAAGTATGCTTTAACCGTTATTGATTTGAGGAGTAGATATGCGTGGGTTGTCCCTTTAAAAAACAAAACAGGTAATACTCTTATGTTAGCTTTTCAACAGATATTTAATAAAAGTAAGAGAAAACCTAAGAAATTGTGGACTGATGAGGGTAGAGAGTTTTATAACAAGACATTTATGAATTTTCTAAAAAATAACAGTATTACATTATACAGTACCTTTAATGAAGGGAAGGCAGTTGTTGTTGAACGTTTTAATCGTACCTTAAAAGAGAGACTATATAAAAAATTCACACAACTCGGTTCACAGCAATGGTCATCTTTTATTCAGGATATTGTGGATAAGTATAATGACACGATTCACACGTCAACGAATATGAAGCCATCAGAAACATTTACAAAATTAAAATATGAAAAAAGAGATTAATGTCAGAAAACCGAAGTTCAAAGTTGGTGATATCGTAAGAATATATAGGTGGAAATCTCATTTTGAAAAGGGTTTTACTGAACGATGGACGAAAGAACTTTTAAAATTGTTGATGTAATAGATACAGTTCCTTGGACTTATAAAATATATGATTTTGGAAGGGGAAGAGATTTTAGGTTCATTTTATTCACAGGAATTACAAAAGACAAAACTAAGCAGATAATACACCTTTGTGGGACACTCGAGGGCCAAGTCCGAGGTGTATAACAGTATATAATGTGTGTCAAGGGGACGTTCTTAGATCTGTGAACCCTAAACACAGAATCCTCAACTGAATAGTCAAGGCTTAACTTTTGTTTGTGTGTGTGTGTGTGCAATGGGAGCAATAGGTTGGCGCTTCACTCCCTCCTACTATACACCGTTGTGGACACTCGAGGGCCAAGTCCGAGGTGTATAACAGTATATAATGTGTGTCAAGGGGGACGTTCTTAGATCTGTGAACCCCAAACACAGAATCCTCAACTGAATAGTCAAGGCTTAACTTTTGTTTGTTGATGTGTATGTGTGTGTGTGTCCCAACCCTCACATTCAAAATCTCAACCCCAACCCTCACATTCAAAATCTCAACCCCAACTCAATCCTCGCCCAACACAATGTCTTTTTCAAAATGAGATTTCCACCTATATATATATATTTTTACGTTTTTTTTTTTTTCTTCTTCCAATTCTGTCTTTTAAGGCTTTCAGGTTTGATGACGTAGAAAGGGGGAGTAAGCCTGCACTTTCTTCCCAGAACTTTCTTGATCTTGCTCCCATCAAGCACCATCCGACAAAGAACTACATCGATAGGTTTAGATCCCAAAGAGTGATAGCAACTCCAAAAGTCTCCAAAATATAAATAAATAAAATAATAATAATAATAAATAAATAAATAAATAAATAAAAGCCCCCAAAAAAGTTTCAAGTGTCCAACATAAACCCAACTTTCCAAGTCTTCAAGGTATAACCACATTCCCGTTGAGTTTCCAAGATATGTATCACATTGTGAGTTATCAATCCAGAACCCACATTTCAAGTATTCAAAGTAAAACCAACTTACAAAGTCTCTTAAGGATAACTCATTTACTGATTTTTTCAAAATTTGTGAGTCTCCAAGGTAGGCCCCATATTTAGAACCATCTTGGCAGAACCCTTTTCCTGAGTCTCCAAGGTAGTTATTTAAACCATCAAGGCAGAACTCATTTACTGATTTTTTCAAAATTTGTGAGTCTCCAAGGTAGGCCCCATATTTAGAACCATCTTGGCAGAACCCTTTTCCTGAGTCTCCAAGGTAGTTATTTAAACCATCAAGGCAGAACTCATTTACTGATTTTTTCAAAATTTGTGAGTCTCCAAGGTAGGCCCCATATTTAGAACCATCTTGGCAGAACCCTTTTCCTGAGTCTCCAAGGTAGTTATTTAAACCATCAAGGCAGAACTCATTTACTGATTTTTTCAAAATTTGTGAGTCTCCAAGGTAAAACTTGTATTCTGGCTCATCAAGGTATAACTTGTTCAGTGGGTATTGTCTTGATAACTCACAATGAGTACTATTGCTGTAAAACTCTTTTTCAGGATTTTGCTTGGTCTCCAAGGTATAACTCTTTGGTTGGGTCATCAAGGACGAACTGCGTTCTGTGGGTCTTGGTCGCTCATAAGGTCTTCAACCAAGCCAACAATTTCGCCCCCAAGTTGTAGCAAAAGCAGTATTTTCATTTCGTATTTCAGACACAATTTCCTGTGAGAGAAAATAATAATGTATTAATTAAGTTATTTAATTATTAAATGAGTATGCTTCAATCAAAGTTTGAAAATAGGAAAATAAAAAAATCTTACCTCAATAGATAAGAGGTTTGAATCCAGTTCATCAACTTGAAGGTTTAGTTCCATAGAAGACAGAGAGTTCCAAGGAACACCAAAGTCATCCCACTCAAGGTCTTCAACCAAGCCAACAATTTCCCCCAAGTTGTAGCAAAAGCAGTATTTTCAGATACAATTTCCTGTGAGAGAAAATAATAATGTATTAATTAAGTTATTTAATTATTAAATGAGTATGCTTCAATCAAAGTTTGAAAATAGGAAAATAAAAAATCTTACCTCAATAGATAAGAGGTTTGAATCCAGTTCATCAACTTGAAGGTTTA
>NW_028222220.1:35000-55807 GCF_056783735.1 Eptatretus burgeri
ATCGTCAGTTTTTATATCTAGAATAAAACTATCGGTGTCCATATACAACAATGAGAAGCATTTTCACCATACTCTTTCTTTAAATCATTATACAAATAATCATACATCAATATCTTTTGATAAAATCAAGAACTGCTGTTCCAATATAAATTGGTTTATCCATGACAATACTTTTCCTCTTTTCATATGAATAGCAGAAAAAGTTCTCTGAAAAAAAAACCTCTTCTCTCTCCAAAAACTTGGTTTATTTATCAATCTAGAAGCTTCTTTCCAAAGATGTTGCAAATCTAATGTTTTGCCTGTTTCTAACATTCTCCATTGTCTTCTTTCCAAAGACAGCACATTATTCATCAATTTATATGAATTCCCCTTCAAATTTTACTTTTGTATTTGTTCTCATATCTGTATTGAATTTAATATACTTGTACTTTTCATCCAAGGACTTTGTTGTAAATTTTAAAACTCTATGAATTTTAGCTACTCTCAACCCAGCAGATAAATATTGTCTCAAGTTCCTTTGATGCAAAACATATCCCTCTTTATCTTGTGAATGTTGTTAATAACTTTTTCTGTTGATTTGCCTTTAATATTAAAACTTTTATGATAATCACTGAACCATTCTTTCTTTGGGGTTTCTTTCTCACATGCAAAAGGAAGGTCTTTATGCTTATTATGAAGATCACTCGGGTACTTCAAATCAACTTCAAAATAACAACCTTCTTCTTTGTCGATTCAGACTTCTCTTGAGAAGAAATAACAATATTCATCAAAAGCCTTTTCACAATCCTTTTCTTCCCACCCACTCTAATTTACCATAAGGCAGAGATTGAGACATTGCCCATCCATACAAATTATTAGCATCCAAAGTACATCTGAAATAATTACTATCTTTTTCACTCTCATAATTTGGAAGATATTTATTATTTGCTTTAGCATATCTTTTTGAACATACTTGTGATATTCCACCTCTCTTAGACTTCTCAATCATCAAAAGCATATCTACATCACTGACTAAATCTATGTCTTGTTTTGTTTATTTTCAACATTGCACCCCAAGCTAAACCAGGAGCTGTGAAATAATTATGGGCAGGATCTAATCCATAACAATTTTTATTATGACAGAGTGATCTAAAAGCTTCAAACACATCAGCTAACAATAAAGCATCTGTTTTTAGATACAAATCTAATGATATTCTCCAAGGTTCTTTATCTTAAATATTTTCCAAATTTCTTGTGCGTGTTTATATTCCTTATCACTTATCTCTTCTTCATAAAGGTTATTAGTAGAAACTTTCTTTTGAAGGAAGTTGTGTTTCTTTAAATCTCATAAATGAATCCATATAACCATAAGGATAAATTCCCTTACTTGTAAGAATTTTCTCTTTACTTTGAATTTCATTCCTTGTTTCAATTTCCTCTCTAGTTAGGAATTCCCTCCTTAATCAGAATTTCATCTATAATCAGAATTTCCTCTTTAGTTAGAATTTCATTCTTTGTTCGAATTTTCTGCACTAATTAGAATTTCATCTTCAGTAAGAATTTCTTCATTCATTTCCTCATTAATTAGAATTTCCTCTTTACTTTGAATTCTCTCTTTAATCTGAATTTCCTCTTTAGTTAGAATTTCCTCTTTTGGAAAGAATGAATTAAGATTTCGGAAAAGAGCCCGTGGAGCTTAGGATTTGATGCGAGGGATTGGCTAGTATGCGTTCCTATAAACTTGTAAGAATCAAGAAACCTTATACGAGTTATAGGTTTTGTGAATATCATTTTTGTAAATGAAATATATACTTGACTTGTGTTTGTTATGGCAGAAATATTCCTGGTGTTTTTGAAAGTTCATTTATAAATAGATGTGTATCATAGTTGAGCGCTGTTGTGAAGAAAGACTGGAATAAAAGAAGGTAATTTATAATTAAGATTACAACAGGAATGAGCGTGGACCTCCATATTTACCAGTAAGATGACAATGATCCCTAATCCTTCTTAGACTCCTCAATTTCCCTCCTCACAAATATGACAGATATTGTTCTTTCTAAATTCTAATTTTTTCTTCTATGGTTAATTTCATCGGTTCATTTGTTTCTTTCATTAATTTATTTAGTCTTATACAATCCTTTTCTAATCGTTTTACAAACTCTTGTGAAGCATTTTTTCCACTATACTGTCTAAGTTTATTATACTTTTCTCCAACAGATGATTTGATATAATAACAGAAACCACAAGGAATATGCTTTTGATATTTATTTGTATATGGTTCTTTTGGATTAGGAGAAGTGTATTTATCTTTTTAAGGATACATTCAAAAATCAGCGTATATCACAAATGGGTGCATGATAGATTTATTATAATCTTCAAAAGAAATCTTTTCACCAGGTTTAGGCATTGTAATTACAGCTGATTTATGATTACTACAATATTTTTGAATGTTGTTCTAATCGTTCTTTTGTATGAAATGAATTAAGACATCGCTTACAAGGATATATTTTTGTTTGCTGTTCTGAATACCTGAGAAGAGATTAATCTTGATAAATTATTGATGCTGTGTAATGTGAATTATTTCCAACACTAAAATATAAAAGATCAATGTGTGTTTCTTCATTTTTAAAGTTGTTTGAAATTTTTAATATTTGAACTTTGTTTGTATCCGATTAATCCATATACATTAATAGAAAGATTATTCTTTTTTCAAATTTAGGAATATCTGTTAGTGGCATTGGGAAATTAAAAATCTTTAATGTCCAAGGTATTCTCATATTTCATATATTGTTTTAATTTCTCTTTCTGGAATTACATTTTGGTGGATGTAAGTGAGCAAGAACAGACCAGAGAAAACATTTATTATCATTATTCTTAATATTAACAACTGCCTGCTTTCGTTTTATTTCTTTTGGTAATTCAATATAAGAAGAAGCTTTAAGAGGGTTTGATTTTAGAATGTGTACATCTAAAAAGATGATTTTTTTAATATTGAATCCACTTCCTACCACTGTATTATCAACATCCTCCTCTTCTTGTCTTGGATAGTTCTTCATAAACCCCACTATTCAAAAAAATCTTGAAATGATGTTATAAAATGAAGATCTGTCCTCGTAGAAGGAGTTTGTTCTTCATCTTGTCTTTTCTCATATTCATTTTCACTCCCATATAAAACTTTAAAGTTTTCATTTCTTTTTAATGTTTTTTAATAAATTTTTCAACATCAGGGTTTCACTATTTCAATTGATTCAATTATTGATGATGGACCGGGTTCTCCAAATTGAAAAATCCTTATTTTTATATGCCCTTTAAATGCCCCATCAGTGTTTTCAATATAATAGTCTCCCTTTACTTTAAAACTCATTTTTCTTGTGTTTTTGTGATTGAAGATGCCTATTATAACTACTCTTTCAAAACATCCTTTGAGCAGGTATCACAAAGTTTTCTTTCCAACTCAAGAGGGGATATTTTGTGAAGTCAGGATTAAATGTGTGTTTGTTGGTTCTGAGGTGTTTTCTATAATGTTTATATTCATGGATTACAAACATCGCAGTATGTTGTATTCACCATATTTATATAATAAAACTTTGCTTAAACTAAAAATTTCCTTGATGAAAATTTCGTTTATTTTACAGGTGAATCTGTGTTTAAACTAAAATTTTCTTGATGAAAATTTCGTTTATTTTACAGGTGAATCTGTGCTTAAACTAAAATTTTCTTGGTGAAAATTTCTGTTTATTTTACAGGTGAATCTGTGCTTAAACTAAAATTTTCTTGATGAAAATTTCGTTTATTTTACAGGTGAATTCAGGTGCTTAAACTAAAATTTTCTTGATGAAAATTTTCGTTTATTTTACAGGTGAATCTGTGTTAAACTAAAATTTTCTTGATGAAAATTTCACATTTTACAGGTGAATCTGTGCTTAAAACCATTTTATCCTCCAACTTTTTCACTTAATAAATACAATGTTTCAAGACACAAAAGACAAGTTTCAATCAATCTCTTCATTTGTTAAAGATGCTGAGAAATATGTCAAGGATGTAAAATTTGAAAACAAAGATAAATATAACAACTATTGGATAAAAACAATTATACGGTGGATATGATGAGTTCTTCAATTTACTTCAGTGGAAGAGGCTTTTAGTATACCTGGAAGAACTATCAATTAAAGGTATCTCTAACAAAAGATTTCTCCTCTCCTTCTGGCAATATATTCAAAACTAGAAAAAGCAATGAAACAAGAAAAGGTATCAAAAAATAAAAACCTTTATGGATGAAGCTTTAGAAAGAAAAAGATAAGACCATCTGTAATATGCAAGGAGAAATTTGTATTTTTTCATCGACAACCCTAAAGAAGATATAAATCCTGATGAAATAAAGGATGTTAATATATCAGGTGAAATGACATTTCGCTTCAATTGTAGTTAAGGATCATTTAAAAATTACCTTTAATATAAAAAATGTAGCAGTTGAATCTGTTAATGAAAAAATGTATATCGATATCGATGGTAATGTATTTTTCTACTAATTAAATGAGCCAATATTCAAACTGAAGATTTTGAAGATTATGAAGAGTGATTATGATACCGAGAGTTTGCATTCAAACGATAGTTATGACACCGAGAGTTTGTGTTCAAATGATAGTTATGAAAGTATAGATGATTCTGAAAGTATCGAAGATGATATCGAAGATGAATTTCAGTTTAAGTAAAGTTTTACTTTATAAATATGAATAGTTTACTCGATTTTGAGCCTCTTGAATTCCATGATTCTCCATATGACAAACTTGAGAATTGTCCTTATGCAGGAGAAGACGTGGGATTAAACATACAGAGTCAAAAGCTTCCTATAAACAATGTATATTCTGTGATTATCTTCTAATTAATGATAATCAAAAATATAAAAAGGAAAATAATTCTTTTAGATTTACACCAAAAAATGAATTACTTTACAAGATTTGATTCGAGAAATGAATGTAAAGAACGAGGGTGAGAACACACCTTTCCTTACAAGGGAAGAAACTGAACGTATTAGAGAAATGTTCAAAGGATTGTTGTTATATCTTATTCATGGATGTGATTGTCAGGGAAATATCAACACAAGATATTGCATAAATAAAATAATGGATTATCTTGAAATTAAAACCTGAACTTAGGATAAAATATAGAATTTCGAAAAAAGCCAAGAATAAATTAAATAACCTGTTTTCCAAATACTATAAATGAATGATTTTTTACCTATTTGGGAAAATAAGATAAAATTTGACAACCATAAAAATCTCCCAAATTCATTAAGATGCCTCATAGTTGGTTCAAGTGTGATGTGGAAAAACCTGCTTACTTTTAAAGATGCTCCTCACTCCCAACTTTTTAGATTATGATAATTTAATAATTTTCACAAAGTCGAGTTTTCAACCAGAGTATCAACTACTTCTCACAAGGTTTTAATGCTTATCTTCAAAAAGAAGATATAATCGGTTTATTTAAACTTCAAAAAAACCTAAATGATTTTAACATTGAAGATATAATACAACTATTTTGGTGATACACAGAGATGTAAAAAAGAAATCAAAACCGATAACTTGTATTCTGAGTGATAATAATGGATGATATACCGTCTTCCCAAGATTTGGATAAATCCAAAAAGAACCTCGTTATCTTTGATGATTGTGTTAATGAGAGAAACCAAACGGTAATGGACAGCTACTACACAAAGAGGGAGACATTCTTCTTGTAATTGTAATTTATCTTAGTCAATCGTACTTTCAGCTTCCCTCGTCGTCTCCATCAGAAACAATGCTAATACTTTTTATTTTATTCAAGTTAAATTCAATAGATATAAACAATTTTTGGAGAGACAATTGTTCTACATTATGTAGTAAAAGGGAATTTGGGGATTACATGAAACACACGACTGAAAAATATAAATATATTGTTGTGAAACAAGATGAGATATTAAATGATATTTTTCAATAAATAAATGGATGCGAAAGAAAGAGCAAGAAGATTTAGGGAACATCAAGAGAGTTGGTTTCAAAAGTTGTAAAACAGCAGGAAGACATAAAGAAGAAACGCAGACAGAAACTAACGGGCGAAGAAGCATTTGAAAGAAAACAAGAGAAATTTTTTAAAACCACTTTTAAAAACTTCCCCAAGGAAAAAATGAAAGATGTTTCCACAGTTCCCACGGTAGAATATACTCCTAAAAAACTTCAAATGTTAAAAGATTTCAGTCAAATGACAGGAGGAAGAATTAGAGCATTTAGGAGAATTAGAATATGATGATGAAGGTTTATTTCTAACAACTGGAAGAGATTAATCGACCCCTGATTATATTGTGAATGCTCTTCAAAAACAATGAATATTCAGCGGATTCAAAAACCAAAGCAGGACCTATTCCAACAGAACAATCAGCAACCTATTTCATCTTGTTCAAGAAAAAGGTATTGATATTTAATGATGGAATTAAGGTTCTTGGGTTCTGCTCAACCCCCTGTTAAACTAACTCCAAGATTAATGTTTCTTCTCACAAAAGATGGAAGACAAGGTTCAACTGTGAGGGATGAATCAAAGTATATTGATAAACCATTGGATATGGAAAATAATGAGTGATAGAGTATATATTGATCTGCTGAACACTCTAAATTATAAGGTTATTCTTTCTGGTAAAAGTAGGAAGAATGAGAAGGAGAAACACATTAATTCAGGCTTTAAGTCATCTCTTTAGGCTCAGGTGTTAAGCCTTCTTTCCAAATGACCCATCGCAATTAGTTAATGAGACTGTTATTGTTGTTAGGCAGTAAGGAAGGCTGGAAATAACAATTGTTTTAATGAAGCATCAAGCCATTTTAGACCAGTTGATGAACATGAAAAATAATTAATAAATATCAATATAAAGACATTTTATCTCATATTAAATAAGATGAGAAGCACAATCCTTAGTTTCAATTTCACAACAAGCGACCACACATCCTTCATTCCCATACCTAATTAAGCAACTCTGACACAACAAAGAGAATATGAGGCATCTTTATTGTCCATGGAAACTTATAATACCTTATTTAATATAACCGAGAAAAATGACAAGTTTAGTTATAATCCAGGAAGTGGATACAAAACGATAACAGTCTCACCCGGAGCATATGAGATTTCTCAAATTTCTTCCGAGAATTGCTACCGATGCTTATGAAAGAACAGGGTGATGAACCAAAAAATATTGTTATAAACATTTCAAAATACATACTTCAAAATCAACGATTACAAAGTTAAAAATAACTACAAGGTTGATTTTCCTCACAATTGATGAATTCATTTAGAGAGTTATTGGGTTTCTCTCTCCAAAAAGATTGAAACTAATGGGACGTTTTTACAGTGATTAATGTCATTCAAATATACTCAGGAATAAATTCGGTGTTAATTCACTGTGATTTGATTGATGGTTGCCTTATAATGATGGGAAAAAAACAAATACAATATTTTCATTCAGCGCATACTCAACCCTCAATTGGTTATAAATTCGAATATGGAACCCAAAAATTTTGTTTATCTACCTGTGTCAGGAAAAACCATACACAGAGTAAATTTTAGGATAACCGACCAAGATAATCGATGTGAGTTTCTTTTAATGGAGAAGTTGTATCCATCAGGAATTCACCTACTGGTAGAAGTTTTCCAATAAAATAAAATACGATGTGTTAATTGGTGAGAGAAACACGAGTTGGGAAAATATAAAATAATTACAGGGGATGGGATGTTCCTTTCCCCATACTACAAGGGTGAAGGAGTAATATATTTTGAGTAGAGGATACTACTAAACCCAAGAGACAAAGAGGGTGTTGGACACATCAATTTCTAGAGGAGATGGGATAATTGATACTCTGCATGGGTATTGGTTCAACTATTCTTAAACACTTAAAGATCTAATTGGTTCAACTGCTTCTGCTGTGGGAAATGTAGCACTTGGTGTCTTTGTAAAGAGCTATAAAAAGATGCTCAGAAGGAATCTTACATAAATTACAAGCAATAAAAGAAATTAAGAAAGGCAAAACTCAGTTGTCCCCCAAGAACGACATAAGTAGGAAAAATAATTCAAATACTTGGATCAGGGTTTCCAAAAGTTCTTTAACATCTTTTTTTCCTAAATAAATACAAGTATGGAAGCAATTGATAGTATCTATGATTTGGATGATACTATTATTATCTCAAACTCCACCCTAAAAAAAGAGAAGATTGCTTCAAGGTAAATGCAATAACTGGAACAGACTGGAATTACGAATGGTACAAAAAAAGTTTTGAAACTAAATAATCAACAAACCTATTTGAATCTCTCCGAAAGTTTCTTGTTGTGTAAATTTAAATGATTCACTAAAGCTGGGATACTAAGCACAAACGCTACACTTGTAAATGATTTCTTCTGGAAAATGTTTGATAGTGTGCGTTTGTATATTGGGACACAAGAAGTTGAAGCGGTTGATTATGTCTCTGCTGTACTCTGAAATGATAAAATTTACACTCTATTACATTCAGTGATAGAATGGGAAAAGGGTCTGCTGAAGGTTTTATTCCTGATATGTCAACAGGGAACAAACACAGACCCTGGATATACTCCAAAAGGAAAGGAATGTACAATGATGATACAAAAGCAGAAAATAGTTTTACTGTGGCAGTTCCTCTTAAAGGTATATTTGGACCCCCTTTGTGATCATGATAAAGTTCCTTGTATGGTCTTAAAATTAGATTTCAACTACTAGAGGAATAATCAATGAAAATCAGATTGCTTTTTGGTGTTGGTAGTGCTTTTGGTGAACAGAATAAATTTGGTAATTGAGGAGAATGAGGTTGGTATATCAGTGAATATACTCCTAATCTTAAAGAAAACAGAAGAGATGTTGAATCTGAAGACTTAACTCAAAGAAACCACTCAGTGTATCATACCTCAAAAGAAGATGTCAACACGTTAAACTCAATCAGAACTACTTACACGTGGGAGATTTGGGTAATTTCTGGGAAGGGAAAGCCACGATATCCTGTGGATCATTTTTTAAAAAGCCAGATGGTGATACTGCGAAGCTGATAAGAATAATGCATTGAGTGATAATGCTAAGGTGAAACAACTTCGCGTTTCTCTAGATGGAACATTTTTTACCCACGAGATAGATTGGAAATTAGAATTGGGAAAAAAATGATTTTGCTGAAGCATACAAGTCTTACCAAAAGGTGTGTGAAAGTAATGGAAATAAAGAACCTATTTTGGATATGACAGCATTTAAAAGTTTGTATACAATCTGTATGCGTTTGAATTCTGAGCGCTTTCAAAGAGGAAACTATAAAAGTCTAATCCGAGTGGATACTTCCCCATAGCTACATTGAAAGAGGAGAGAGTGAAGAAGGATTGATACATATTTGTTTTGCTTTTGGAAGAAACAGAATTGCAGATTAATACAGATAATGGTGTGATGATTAGTCTCACATAATTTTTTGTTAAATAAATGAGTGGCATAAGTACCAACTGGGGTATATAAGTTTAATCAAAATCAATCTTCATAAACTATCATCTTGTGTTCAAAATCAAAAGCCTTGTACGATTAACGTTAATACAATTCAGAGAAAAGGAGCGAGTAAGAATTGATGTTTTTTCTCACAAGAGAACAGGTTAAAATCTCTGAATGACACTGGCTCACTTAAAATTAAAATGACAAAACCAATGTTGAAAAAAATATTCAATAAGAGAGACGAAGTAGTGGAGGATTTCTCCCATTTCTAATTCACTTTATTTGCTGGTTTAAAGTGCGCAGTTGGAGCATTGACGGGTGGTATTTCAACAGCGGTGAAAACTGCCAACGAAAGGAAGAGCTCAACTCCAGGCTCAAAAAGAATTGGAAAGACATAACAAAGAAGGTTGGAGAAACAAATTAGTGGAAGTGAATTGTGTAATTGTAGATTTTGCTGAAAAACTTGAAGGTCTTAACACCTGATAAATGCTTGAGATTGTTAGTTGGAGATATGCTTTCTTCTATAGCACAAGCAGGTGTAAAATTAACGAAAAGAGGTAATGGATTATATCTTTTCTAGTAAATAAATGAGCATTGATGAGTGGTTGAAAGAATTTGGAAAGAATACAACATCAAATTTACAACTTGTCAAATATTGTAAGAAATTAAAAATTCATAATAGTGGTTATTTGGCTATGAGAAGATGAATTAACAAATGTGCCGAAAACATACAAAGAATATTATTATGAACTTAGAAGATAATAATGGGAACGGTTCTCATTGGGTTTGTATTTTTAATAGTCAAGACAAATATTATTTTGATAGTTTTGGTCTTCCCACCACCTGTTGAAGTCATAAAATTCTTACAGAATGGTGTTTATCAAACATTTCAAGTCCATAAGAATTAAATTCCAAGTGTTCCTTGGCCAATTATGCCTATATGTGTTATTTCAACTCAACAAAAATAAAAAAGATTTTATGATATTATTTTTAATCTAATATAAATGACTTATGTTGGTAAAGATGGTTCTATCTTTGGTTAATATCTCTAAGAACTGGATATTGATTTATCAAATTATTACACAAAGGCACAGGCTGAACGACATAAATATATAATATAACCAAAAATATTAACATGAAAAATGCTTATAAATTAAAAAATTATCCAAGCCCGACTGACCAACGAATGACTTGGTGAGATTAAGCGATTTATCCAATATATATCCCTTAAATAAAAACAGCCGTGTATTCCAAAGATACAGAAGTGTTGATATTATCTCTCCAGGTCATACAGAATTCACAGTTCGAATTAAAAATTAATTTTTATAAAAGAAGGGCGTATCGGTTGTATGAGAATAGAACAATGGGGGTAAATGATATGAATGATTTAGGGAATATAATTGGTCATTTAAAATTAACCTCGAAGACCTGGAACAATTAAATCAGTCTACGTAAGGAAGAATATTATCCACTTGGTATCGAGAATGAGTTTTGTGGGGGCACTTGATTATGTGAAACAACAAATAAAATAATTTAATAAGGGTAAATATACTGTAATGGTTTGCCCTTGTTTATCTCATGAAAACAGAAAAAAAACAGGATTATATATAATAAGTAAGGAAATACAAAATGATTTAACTCCTGAGGGAAGATGGGGAGGTGTTTCGTGCCATAGCCATATTATTCTAAGTAACATATATTTCTAATACCATAAATGACAGCAAGAAGAAGGCTTCAAGAAAAATTATCATTTCTGTGTCCAAGCATACCTTTGCAAGAAAAGGGTATTCGGTATTTTTTAATAAATATGTTCTACAACATAAGAATGAGGTAATTTTCTAATAAAAGATTGGCATTATGCTGATGTTGATAAACCGACAACTTTAGATTTAATTGGGAGAAATGTTAAATAATGAAAAAATTATAAAGTTAAGAAAAGGTAAGGCTCTTTTAGAAATTCAAAAGAAATTTTATTGGTTTCCTGTTGTAAAAAAATTATTTTGGATACAGGAATAACAAGAAATCCTGATGAATATATGTATAATATTCTATGGGGTGTAAGCGATTCAGGGATAGTCAGGGATGAGGAAGGAGTTGAAGAAGAGAGGGAAGAGGAGGAAAAGGAGAAGAGAGAGAAGGAGGAGAGGGAGAAGAAAGAGAAGGAGGAAAGAGAGAAGAGAGAGAGGGATGAAAGGGAGAAGGAAGAGAGAGAGGGAGGAAAGAGAGAAGAGAGAGAGGGAGGAGAGGGAGGAAAGAGAGTGGATGAATAAATATCAAAATATGGAAACCAGTGAGATTCAAAAAGAATAGGGGTATTACAGAAATAACTCAACCCACCGAGGAGGAAAACAAAGAATTGATAAGTCTATTTACAATACTTTCGACAAGACTATTGACATCGAGAAGACATGTATTTTAATTCAAGTTTTTCATTTTTTTTCTTAAATAAATGGGGGAGAGAGTGAAGGCATTTCTGAGGATTCTTTATGTTTTAAAAATTAAGATTCAAATGTGCATGTTGGAAACTAAAAAGTTTTTGCACTCTGCAGGAATTTTTCTCATAAATAAATGAGTTATTATCTCAAATGTAAAAAGAAAGCCATACTACACATCTTTCATATGTAAAAGTAAAAAATAACAGGGTTATACAAAAAAGTATATGTTCGGTGTGTGGTTCAAAAAAAAATCAAAATTTATCTCCCAACACAAACTAGGAGGAGATATCCAAAAGTTTTTATCAGGAAGTAAATTTGCAACTACTGGAATGCAGGGGAATTACATCTTCCAGGAGTATTCTTTCTGTAGCCCAGGCACAAACTTGAATCAGGTAGATGAGGCAGACAATCCTAAATCCTGGAAGTAAGCCTATCAATAGAGTTGATGAAGTGTGCATGAGACCCGATATTGATTATAGAATACTAACGTTACAAGAAAAGCATGAAGCCGATAGAGAAATGTTGTACCATTTGTCTACAAGTACAAAATCCAACCTTGAGAGAAAAAGTTGATCGGTTCATTATGAAAGAAAGATAGTCAGTACTAAATTAGAAACTTGAAATTCTTGGAAATTCAAAAAACTTATAAGAACCTATGATGTTATTAAGACTGAAGAGCAAACCAGCTGATGAATTACATAAACGTATTCACAAAGTTTCAGAGAAGAAGAGTTTATTCCAAGGAAGTAGATTATATCTGGTCTGCTGATTTGATTGAACTCAATAATGATAAGGGGTACATTTGTGCTCCGTTAACACCGTTATTGATTTGAGGAATAGATATAAAGTAGTTTACTACCATTAAAAAACAAAACAGGTAATACTCTTATCAGTAACCTTCCAAAAGATGTTTAATAAAAGTAAGAGAAAACCTAAAAAATTGTATGGATAGGTGAGGGTAGGGGTTTTTATAACAAGACATTTATGAATTTTCTAAAAAATAACAGTATTACATTATACCGTGCAACTAATAGAAGGGAAAGGCAGTTGTTGATTGAACGTTTTAATCGTGCCTTAAAAGAAGAGACGATATAAAAAAATTCACACAACTAAGGTTTCACAACAATGGTCATCATAATCAGGATATTGTGGATAAGTATAATGACACGATTCACACGTCAACAAATATGAAGCCATCAGAAACATTTACAAAATTAAAATATGAAAAAGAGATTCATCTTGAAAACCTAAGTTCAAAGTTGGTGATATCGTAAGAATATATGGGTAAAATCTCCATTTGAAAAGGGTTTTACTAAATGATGAATGAAATAACTTTTAAAATTGTTGATGTAATAGATATGGTTCCTTGGACTTATAAGATATATAGTTTGGAAGGGGAAGAGATTTTAGGTTCATTTTTATTCACAGGAATTACAAAAGACAAAACTAAGCAGATAATACCCATAGGAGCAATGGGTTCTCCCTTCACTCCCTCCTACTATACACCTTTACTTGAGACTTTTTAGAACTGAGTCCAGGGTGGCATGTAACAGTATATAATGTGTGTCAAGGGGTGGGCCAGTTCTTGAATCTGTGAACCCCAAACTTGAAGAATCCTCAACTGAATAATTAAGGCTTAACTTTTGTTTGTTGGTGTGTGTGTGTGTGTGTGTGTGTGTGTGTGTGTGTGTGTGTGTGTGTGTGTGTGTGTGTGTGTGTGTGTGTGTGTGTGTCCCAACCTGCATTCCGTCTCAGCTAACCCTCCCATTCAAAATCTCAACCCCAACTCAATCCTCGCTTAACACAATGTCTTTTTCAAAATGAGATTTCCACCTATATATATATATTTTTTACGTTTTTTTTTTTCTTCTTCCAATTCTGTCTTTTCAGGCTTTCAGGTTTGATGACGGCCAAAGGGGGAGTAATGCTTCCCTTTCTTCTAAGAACGAACAATGTATATTTTTTGTTTTTTCTCTTCTTCCAATTCTGTCTTTTAAGGCTTTCAGGTTTGATGACGTAAAAAAGGGAGTAAGCCTAGGAAAAACCTTTCTTCCCAGAACTTTCTTGATCTTGCTCCCATCAAGCACCATCAAAACAAAGAACTTCCTTGATGGGTTTAGATCCCAAAGAGTATTAGCAACTCCAAAAGTCTCCAAAATATAAATAAATAAAATAATAATAATAATAATAAATAAATAAATAAATAAATAAATAAAAGTCCCCAAAAAAGTTTCAAGTGTCCAACATAAACCCAACTTTCCAGATAACACAAGGTATAACCACATTCCAGTTGGGTTTACAAGATATGTATCACATTGTGAGTTATCAATCCAGAACTTCCACATTTTAAGTATTCAAAAAGTAAAACCAGCTTGCAAATTCTCACAAGGATAACTCATTTACTGATTTTTTTCAAAAGTTGTGAGCCTCCAAGAGTAGGCCACATATTCCAAACCATCTTGGCAGAACCCTTTTCCACCAGTCTCCAAGGTAAGTTGTTTTAGCCATCAAAACAGAACTCATTGCCTGATTTTTTCTCAAAATTTGTGAGTCTCCAAGGTGAGCCCCATGTTTAGGGCCACTCTGTGGGAGAACCCTTTTCACAGGTCTCTTAAGTGGTCCCTGGCTCATCAAGGCAGAACTCATTTCTTGATTTTTTCAAAATTTGTGAGCACTCCAAGGTAATTATATTTTAGAACCATCTTGGCAGAACCCTTTTCCTGAGTCTCCAAGGTAGGGTTATTTAAACCATCAAAGGCAGAACTCGTTGCTGATTTTTCAAAAAGTGCCAGGTCTCCAAGGTAAAACTTCTTATTCTAAATCATCGAGGTATAACTTGTTCAGTGGGTATTGTCTTGATAACTCACAATGAGAATACTATTGCTGTAAAACTCTTTTTCAAGATTTTGCAGTCTCCAAGGTATAACTCTTTGGTTGGGTTATCAAGGACGATTTCGTTCTGTAGGTCTTGGTCGCTCATAAGGTCTTCAACCAAACCAACAATTTCCCCCAAGTTGTAGCAAAAGCAGTATTACTTTCATTTCGTATTTCAGAGACTGTGTTCCTGTAGGAGAGAAAATAATAATGTATTAATTAGGTTATTTAATTATTAAGCGAGTGCAAAGTGTTTAAAAGGAACTAAAAATAGGAAAAATAAATCTTTTTACCTCAATGAATTAAGAGGTTTGAATCCAGTTCATCAACTTGAAGGTTTGGTTCCCCATACAAATCAGGGGATTCCAAAGGGACCCCCAAAGTCATCCCACTCAAGGTCCTTGCTCGTTCCTGGCAGTCTTGGTGGCTCATAAGGTCTTCAACCAAACCAACAATTTCACCCCTAGTTGTAGCAATATCGGTATTTTTCATGTTGCATTTTCCAGATACAATTTCCTGTGAGAGAAAATAATAATGTATTAATTAAGTTCATTTAATTATTAAACGAGTCGATGTTTAAAAGGAACTAAAAATAGGAAAATAAAAATCTTACCTCAATGGATAAGAGGTTTGAATCCGGTTCATCAACTTGAAGGTTTAGTTCCCTGCAAGTCTGAGAAGTTCCAGAGCTTAAGCACACAGCACACCATTGTAGCAAAAACAAATGTTTAAAATGGAGCCTGAGCATGAGGCTTTTTATAGGGAGACTGTTAGGTGTAGTTTTCTGGGGGAAATTCCCTGGTGAAATTTCATAACATGCTGGAAGCCATTTCTATGCTATGGAAACACTAGAAACTGAAACATGCTGAAATTTTTTAGTGATTTCTTTTATTGAGTCAGAGATGAACTGGAAATGATGTAAAAATGAGTGGGCGGTCTTCTTAGGAAAATTATGGGCGTGACTTACAAAAAATACCTCATGAAAAGTGGGGCGGGGCCCAGCAAAAGTGGGCGGGGCTTAGGCAAGATGGGGGTGAGCCCCTCTCTATAAAAAAACCTCACGAAAAGTGGGCGAGAACAGCAAAAGTGGGCAGGGCTTAGGAAGAAAGTGGGCGGGGCTTAGCAAAAATAACATGGCTCAGGAGGTGGTCAGGTAAGATCATTAAGAGAAGTTTATCATTACATTATTGGCACAAAAGGGGTATCTTAAAAAATATAAAGATTCAAATGTTTTGTTTTTCAATATTTTAGATGGGGATTATTGTGCAACGAAAATTAAACTATTGAAGGAACGAATGAACAAATGTTTATAGGTTCAATGAGTGAGCTAAACAATGGCATTGGTTATTTGATAAAGAAATTTTTGAGGCTTAGAGCGTTTCAGATATTTCTTTAGAATCACCTTTAACAAATCTTTATCTTGTTGTATGGAGTTGCATTAAAGAAGGAGGTGTCCCAGAACTTAGGCGTTTCAGATATTTCTTTAGGATCACCTTTAACGAAATCTTTATCTTGTTGTATGAGCTGTTGAATAGAGAGCCCCTAAGGTTAAAAGGGGAAATAAAGTAATGACCGTTTTGTACAGCCATTTTTCCCTACTGTGCAGGAGTTTGGCTTTTTCTTGAGGCAACGTGTTTTATGGTCGGATGCCCTTCCCTGACACCAACCCTGGTCGCCTCTTACGACACACAGGGATGTGGTGCCCCTCTCTTCTTTAGGGCCTCTGCCGGGTTGGTACACTGGCACTCATTTCGCCGACCTCGGAAGGATGGCAGGCTGAGTCAACCCCCTGGTGGTGGTGGCAGCCAGCAGGATTTGAACTCAGGACCCTGGGATCTGAAAGACGCCACCCTAACCACTAAGCCAACACCAGGCTCCAGGGACAAGAGGGAGACAAAATAAATACTCATACTTGGGCTAAAGGGGATTTATTTTTTTAGGGGAAAAAAAGAAAAATTTCATGGCTGACAATCCCCCATTCATTTACATGGGGAAGAATGGAAATAGAACCAGTATTCTTTCCCTACATATATATATATATATATATATATATATATATATATATATATATATATATATATATATATATATATATATATACATATACATATATATACAGTATATATATATATATATATATATATATATATATATATATATATATATATATATATATATAGTTGTGAATTTCCGCCCGTTAGGGCGTGCTTTGACCTTTTCAGCCCAATCCAGGCAGCAACGTCCACCAGGCAACGCGCAATCTTCTCATAGCATGAAAACCTGGGACTAGCGCCCAAACTTCAACTACGGGTGTTTTTGAAGCCATATAAACTAGTAATCCCTCTGTCACACGCTGCAGGGTCGATCGCGGGTGTCGATCGCACTAATTATTCGACGTGGACAGAGATACCGGCAATTTATGCCTAAGCTGAGACTCTGCACTTTGAGCCGCTTGAGCGGCTCGTTCCATATGCGAATGCCGGCCGGTTATATATCGCCAAGTCCCGTCGGACGGGGATTATTATGTTTTATCGACTTTGATTGGCCAGTTAATTGGTCCCGAAAGCTCCATGGTGTCTTGAGAGGACTTGTACGCAACGAGCAGGTGGGCAATTTTACAAAGCGGGGACATTTATTTGAACTTTGATGTACAAGCAATGAATGAATGGGGATAGGGGACAGGACACGAGCAAAAGCCTACAGCCATTGTCTATTACACAAAATGTACATACAGGCACTTAACAATAGCTGGTCATGAGGACAAGGCGCCACGGGCACCCATGCCTGGCCCAAGAAAGAAAGAACCGGGCTCGTGAGCGTTTAATGCACTGAGGACCGGGATGACCAGAATAGGCCCTGAGAGATCGGGCCAGCTGCCTGGCCACCCTCGTGGTGACTCCCTGAGTCCTTTTATCCAGCGGCTCCTGGTGTCTCCGTTCGGCCTGATGTGCGTCGTGGCGCGCCAGTGGCTTGGGCGGCAGATGGGCTGGCTGTGGGTTCTTCACCGTCGTCCGACGCACACTGCGGCCTGGCAGAAGGCTTCGATGGCCAGCTGGGGGAGCCGACGGATCTCGTTGACTTCCTGCTGGCCTTCCTTCCACTCTAGACTCCAACACTCAACTCCTGCCAGTGGCTGAGCGTCTCTCGCCAGCAGCTCCCATCTAACCACTCTCCAACCCAGCCAACAACACACACCAGGCGGCTCGTCGGCGGGCGAACGCGACCCTTTTAGCCCCAAGGGGAGGGACCGCGGTGGACTTTTCCACCCGTCAGCGCCCTCCCCACTTTCCTGCCCGGAGCCGCCGCCCAGGCTGGGGTCCTTCCCTCTCACTTCCCAGTTGGTAACTACCCAGGGAGTGAGGCCTTTCCCTGATCCATTTTGCAAGTCATGATTAACTGGCGTCATCGGTGAAATCACCGACTTCACGCGGACGTGGTTGAAATCACCGACTTCACGCAGACGTGGTTGAAATCTCACCGACTCCACGCGGACGTGGGGTTGCAAATCACCCACGACTCGCGGACGTGGTTAGAAATCGGCATCAAACGCGGGACGTGTTGAAGAAGCGCCATCAAGCACGCGGACGTGGGTTGTTGTTGTTGTTGTTGTTGTTGTTGTTGTTGTTAAAAATAAAAAGATGAAGAAAGATAAATAAATAACTAAAAGATGCATCGGCACACAAATAATTCCCTTTATACATCGATTGGGAAATCGAACCTGGAACACACACTTGCTGAGATAACTGACCTCTGAGGAACCTGACATGTTCTGGGAATTTCCAAAACCGGCCAAATATATATATATATATATATATATATATATATATATATATATATATATATATATATATATATATATATATATATGTATATATGTATATATATATATGTATATATGTATATATATATATATATATATATATATATATGTATATATGTATATATATATATATATATATATATGTATATATATGTATATATGTATATATATATATATATATATATATATGTATATATGTATATATGTATATATGTATATATGTATATATATATATATATATATATATATATATATATATATATATATATATATATATATATATATATATATATATGTATATATATATGTATATATATATATATATATATATATATATATATATATATATATATATATATATATATATATATATATATATATATATATATATATATATATATATATATATATATATATGTATATATATATATATATATATATATGTATATATATATGTATATATATATATATATATATATATATATATATATATATATATATATGTATATATATATATATATATATATATATGTATATATATATATATATATATATATATATATATATATATATATATATATATATATATATATATATATATATATATATATATATATATGTATATATATATATATATATATAATATATATATATATATATATATATATATATATATATATATATATATATATATATACATATATATTGTTACGGCTGTGGAAATTTTCAATGCACCAGAAGGGTCCTCAGGTAAGATATATCAATAAGTTCATGTGTAGTTCGTCCACACCCATTGTTTAGAGGGAATATGCGTGATTCATCCGGGCTGCGATGCTTTTAGTTAGCCATTTTTCTTTATCTATCATTATTTTGGACCAATCACCTGCCAACAACCAAACCACAACAGCAAACCCCCCACCACCTTCACCTTTCCACTTCCACAACCATCAACCACACCACTTGTCAACACTGAACGTCGTGCTGTCCAGGGCCCGTTCGGTGATTGTTGCCGAACGCGTCGAGCTGCGAGTACAAATGGATGCTTTTACGGGAGAGGAAATCGGATCAGGGGAGGTTCATACCCACTTTTCCTCCGTCCAATGGGCGAGCGTCGGGCGGTGTGGCCCCGCCCCCAAGCGCGATGCATGCGGATTCCTTTTTGGAGGAAATTCGGATCAAGAGAGACTCGCGCCCCCTTTTTGCCCGACCAATGGCTGAACATCGGGTGGCGTGGCCCCGCCTCCAAGCGTGATTTGATCTGCGAATTTATATACACGCTCCTCCCCCGGTCTATAAAGACGTGAACACAAGGCGACTCGCGGCTGGTCGAGTGAAGACGGAGGTCGTGGTCGAAGTCGTGGAGTCTGAGTCGTGTGTTTGTGGGGATCGGACGGCGAAGGGGACGGAGCTTGGAGTTGAGGTCGAGGGACGAGTCGCGGAGTGAAGCAGGGACGCGGAAGAGAGCTCAGGGGCGAGAGTTCGCCGGAGTCGGTGCAGTCCCAAGGCCCCGCTAGCGGGACGGAGCGTCCGCCATTCCCATCTCTCCACCCCGAGCATCAACAATTTCCCCCATCCACGCTGAGATAGCGCCGGTAACCCCGTAAGTTCCCCACCCCAACCATGGTGTCGACCAACCAACACGTGCCTGCGCAACGCACGCCTAAAGGAGCTCACCGACCACGCCAGGGGCACGGAGTCAGGCACATTACGCTGACATTACGGCGAGCCTGCCATCGCGCCACGAGGGCGCAGGTAAGACCCCTTCGGTCTCGTGGACCTGGCCGCTCACCCAGGTCCCACGTACATTTGGTCCACGGACCTGTCTGCCCCTTGCCTATGAGGGTGGCTTTTATTTGCTTTTTGTGTAAATGTGTGTGTGGCGCCAGTCTTTTAAGTAAACCTGAATAAGTGCTTGTACATTGCTTTATTCGGTTGTAACTCTGCGTTGTGTGCTTGCTTTTACTGTATGACTGTATATACGTGCTTGCTTTCACTGTATGGCTGTAAATATGTGCCTTGTCTGCGTGTGTAATAAACTACTTGCTTGTTGAACTGTTTTCCCGTTTCGTTGCGTCCTTTCCTTCGTTTGAAAGTTCCATCTTGCATCACGTAAGGGATTGATAGTGGGTTTAGACACCCAGGAAATAATCTGAACCATCGAGGTTGGCGATAACTCCGCTCGGTTATCCCCCCTTAGCACGGAATGAG
>NW_028222221.1:0-2500 GCF_056783735.1 Eptatretus burgeri
TGAGATTTTGAGATATATTTTGGTCAGATTCACTCATATCAATAAACTAACATATAAATAAAGTGGATCTTTGTTTTACATTACATCTAAGCTTGCTTTTGTTTTGTTTGAAAATAAAGTGCATCTTTGTTTTTACACTGCATCTAAGTTTGCTTTTGTTTTGTTTGAAAATAAAGTGTATCTTTGTTTTACACTACATCTAAGTTTGCTTTTGTTTTGTTTTAACAACTGTACCAAATTTCCTGGTTTTCTGTGGGGCACCCTGTAGAAGGGCACTCGGTAGAGCACATACCTCCACCACGCAATCCCTGAGCCAGCAGAACATATTGAGCCCAATACATTTTTGAAATATCATGCTATACAATATTATATCGCTTTTTGGCCTGATCTCCTCAATGGTGAAGAATCACTTTTAAAATTAAATAATTATTGTATCCAGATCTGGATTCAGATCTTCACCAAAATCGAATCAATTCTTCCAGTCACACACCCAACCTGTCCACCAAGTCTCATCCGAATCTGTCCATAGCTTTTTGAGATATCCTGCACCCAAAACAAACAAGAAAGATGTCATGCATATCACGAGATTTGTGAAATCCATAAAGCAAATTTGACCTCAAAAATAATTTGTGGTTGAATTCAGTGACCTGATTTAAAATCCTGTTCAGATTAAAAATAAGTAAAGAGCAACGATGGAGTCATCAGGAGGAACCTGGATGGGATTCAGGCTTCAGCCGCTACTCCTTTATTCTCATAATACCCATCCAGGCGCAGCCAAGTGAGCCTGACAGAAAAATTTCTGCAATAATTCACTTCTCGACAGATTATATAAAGAAAGAGAAATAAAAAAAGGAAAAAAGATAGAAATAGAGAATAAAAAAGTATCCCAAAATGCAAAGCCCATCCTCATCCACTTTGTACTCAAACTGAACTTGACAAAAACAACAGATAAAAATATATATTTATACATTTTATTAATTTGTGTTCTCCAAATTTTCAAAATAAGGGTTTGGTGAAGATTTGATGATAAAAGCTCAGATGATTAAAAAAAAAAACCTTATGGGCTGGACAGAAAGACTGAAACTCAATGGTAAATAAATAAAGAAACAAGGAAGCAATTAAAAACACACAAAACTTGGCCCGCTTGCACTCAACACGCTATCATTATGTACCATTAGTGCTATATCCCGTTATCACTCTCATTTTAGCCTGGTGGTGGCTTAATGGTTAAGGTGGCTGGGTTAAGATCTTAGGGTCTTGGGTTTGAGCCGCTGTTGTTACATTGAAATAACATCAGGTGGATTTCGACTAAGCCTGTCATCCTTCTGGTCGACAAAATGAGTACCAGTTTGTACCATTACCGTTATCATCATCATTATCACTCTGTGGTTACTGAAGAAGTCATGAACACTTTTCATCGTTTTTCCTGCTCTGAAATATACAGTTTACAGGGTGGGGCCTCCATGTTATCACACCTTTCCCCGAGCAACCTCATTCCTGGAGCTCGTGTCCAAGGTGGAAAAAAAAACCCAGCGGTTTCACGCTTGATGTGTTATGGTTGGATTAATAATGACTGTTTCGAGTTACAAGGACTTTGCCCTGTGTCACATTTTGACAAAATTATTAAATATTTTCTCCATATTTTTCACAATAAAAGTTTGTTGAAAATTTTAAGGACAAAATCTCAAATCGTTAAAAAAAGTTATGTCCTGCGCACACATACACACACACACACACACACACACACACACACACACACACACACACACACACACACACACACACACACACACACACACACACACACACACACACACACACACACACACAACCCATAACACACACAAACTTTAAGTCTTATTCTTATCTTGTCTTTATGTGCACCTCATTTGAATACATCCATTAAATTATTGTCAAGCAGCCAGTGGGAGGTGTCAGGAACAGAACCAATAACTGCTCATAAACACATCCCCTGTGTTCCCCGCATATAAACAGGTTCTCCAACTGCTGAAAGAGTTTCTTTCTTTTAACGACTCTTCTCTTCTCTGAAATAGCAGAAAAATTTCCCATGGAGATTTTTGTTTGGCTTGTGCTGTGTGCTCTTCTACAAGGTAAGCCCTTACCTACTTTGCTCTCCTTATAGGAGGGTTTTTTTAAATTATTCAGAAAAGAAAGTCGATAGAAATGTAATTGAAATGAAATGCGTCCTGTTGGTTGAGCCATCCATTTATGGTCACTGGTCTGCGATGAAAACAAACACAAGTTGGTAATTTTAACACCTATGATTATCTAGTACAGGGTTCAGTATCTGATCGTCTCAATTGGTTCAACTTCAGTGTTTTAATCTTGTGATTACAGGTTCAAATCCAAACCCCTATGAGGCAACAAACTCACGCCAGGGATGTATAAAGTAGTAACTTTGGGAAAACACTTTGTAAGGCAGAACAGATTGTGGAATGACTGTCAGATAAATGATGACGTGCAGTACATGTTAAAACCG
>NW_028222221.1:7500-15000 GCF_056783735.1 Eptatretus burgeri
AGGAAGTCACTGGATGCTGTGTTCTCCATGTTGTCATGAAGCAAAGCTCACACACTCGAATATTTAACAGGTACATGCCAGGGATGCAACGTACGGATGGTAGCAAGTCCATTGTATCATTGCTAAGGCTAAATGACATGGACGATGAATTAGGCATAAAGCAATAAGCCCTGTACTTGCCATCCTTACAGAGGAACTGGGTCATGAGAACATGTGGATTGCCTTTTGGCCAAGGCAGCGAAGTAGCGCGATGGATTCTCCAGTCCATGAGTGTAAGCTTTCTGCAATAGGGCTTGGAGAAAGCAAGAGGGATCCTGCATACTTTCCATGGCCATTCACTGGATGTGACATCGCAGTTCTGCCTTCGTGCAGTAAAAGGGAAGAAAACTGGCCAATGGCGGTGACTTGGAACGTCTTTTGATGATAAGCTTTCTTGAAAACATACTCACCGTAATTCTCAGCCAGCACCAACATTGATTCATGATTCTATGGGCTTTTTGGAAGTTTTTTTTTTTTTTCAAATTTTTCATAATTTGGATTTTTTCAAATGTCCAATCGGGCAGGTTTGATTAGAATCCCCTGGAGAACAAATGTGCCAAAATTTTTAATGCTTTTGTATCATAATTTGGTACACGATTCCTCTCAAAATTGCTGTTATCTGCCCCACTAGTATGTGCATGACTCAACCTTGAAGCCCTGGAGAGCGTAAAATGGGATTGAACAGACTGGAGAAAGGAGGCTCCACATGGGGGAGAAGAGAAAAAAGCAAGTAGTAAAAGTTTGATGCTCGATCATATATCAGGTCTGATAAATAAAAACTGGTGGAGTGCCAGCTACCAATCTCTCAATGCTCGGGGTGTGTTATATTGATTGATCTCAAGATCTTTCACAGTCTGATTTTATTTCTCAGCTAGATTATCTCACATTTGCACATGCGATGGGATGTCAAAGTCTTATAAGTAATCCTTATAAAAGAGTAAGATAATTACAACACATTGGTACGATGGGGCAATGCGTGATATTTTCTGTACAGGTCAACTGTGAAGTTGGGACTCACCTCCTCCCTCTACAAACCTCCCCAAATTTAGCGCGGGAAATATTTTGCTTGTCTGGCCTCACTTTTCGTTTCCTGCCAATATTGCACCACCGAATGTACACTTTAAATTCCTAAAGAAACACAACCTACCAATGAGTTCATCACTGGAGATTTGATGTTCGTGAATTTCTACAAGTGAAAATGACTTCTTTGTGGAAATGTTAACAAGATAAAGATTTTTTGGGATTTGGATGACACTCTTGTTGGGTGAATATGCAGTGATGTTTGTAATATATTTGTAAAAAACCAAGGTAAAACAACAAGGCCACTGGGTCCAGATGGTATTTCTAATGAGTGTTTTGAAATTGTGTAACCAACAACTTTGTGTTGCCAACAACTTGCCCCAGTGTTCACTTGTAATTATAAATCAATTTTGGACAATGGTATTATTCCCAAACATTGGATATCTTCAATCATTATTCCAGTGTGAAACGTAAACAAACCCAATGAGTTCAATGATCCCCCCTCTCCCACCCCCATAGTAGCATCGATATGTAAATGTAATGGATGTGTCTTGGAAAGGATAATGTTCAAATTTCTTTCGAGAGAGGCTTTTTTGACTAATTTAAATTTGCAATAATCAGAGTAATGAGGGTGTTTGACTATGCTATGCTTCTTTGTCTTCAAAGATTGCAAAAAGCATTTTTTTTTTATACACACTGGTCGAAGCTTTGGCATGAAACAATTTAGTGCACAATGGAATTGAACACCAAAATGGGAAAAGGGAAAAAACACCAACAGCAGAGTAGAAGTGAGAGTGAAATCAAGGGGGAGGGGAGAAGTACACAAGGAGGTGAACAAGCTGCACACAAGCTTCGAATGAAACACAGCAAAAAGAGGAGGAGAAAGTGCATGGATGGAACAGGAAAAGGGAACAAACAAAACAAAAAAATCATGACAAGAAAAAGGAGCAACTCAGGAGATTGCAGACCCGCTTGCCAAGACCTGTTTTAGTGTCGTAGTTTGTAGTAGCTTTTTTTGTGGTGTTTGTGTACTGCGTGTGTTACATAATTAATAGCAGACATAACTGGAACTGCCACTTTATAATCTTTGCTGGCAGTGATGACCGGGGTGACCAAGGCGTCCCTCTCTGCCATGCAACCCCACTTTTGATCGGACACCTCCGACCTTGACCCATGACATATTTTTATTATTCAAAGTTGAATTCAGAATGGGACAAAAATAAATTCAATCTCAGATCAACGGGAAGTGACCAAATACGGACAATCCTGCATTGGAGTAAATTCAGAAGGGAACCCAAAACAAGTAAAAAAGCAAAAAATGAAGTCATCAGGGAGGAGCCTGGATAGGATTCACATTTCATGGCTTACTACTCATCTACTTCTCAAACCTAGTATCCAAAGGCACAGCCAAGTAAAACCTTATTCAAAAAAAAAAAATCAAAAATAACCCAGAGCAAAACAAAATAATTCGTGTTAGCTTCCCGACCATACATCCAATCAGGTTGAAATTTAAAACATATACTTCCCACATCACGGACTAGATCACTGCCTTCTGAAGTTTCTACATTTGATCGGCTTGAAGCAGTTCACAGAAAAATAATTTTTTAACTGCATTTTTTTGCTCAGAATTCCAACATGGCTGCTAACAATGTGGCACCTATCAATTATTTGTGAACTCCTGGTATCCCCAAGCGCTTGGAAGAATATGTGTGGACGTTTCCTCTCTATTCTGTCCAGCAGCTTTCATTCTGGAGAAGAAGATTCTTTTTTGTATAATTTTTATGGTAAATCCAATATGGCTGTGGAAAACCATGTGACTAATGATGTCATGTGTGTGGAACGTTTTGTTACTGATGGATAGGCAGTCATTACGTGTAAATTTTTGCCTTGATATGTTCAGCCAGTTTGAGATTTTTGAAGGTTGGTATAAAAACAATATGGCTGCCAAAACCACGTGACCTGATGGACGCCATCAATTATTTTTTCTGTCAGCACTAATTTATCCCTAGATGGCCCTCAAAAAATTTTCATACTGGATCGGATTCAGCATTCCCATGTATATAATTATGACGTCATATAGGCACCTATGACATCATTTAAAAAACGCCACACTTATTCCCCTTCCATGAGGAGTACTTGCCATATGCCAAGTTTCAATTGGTTTCCATGGTGCATTTTCTGAGATGCAGAGGTCCAAAGTTTTCCTTTTTCCAACATGGCTGCCACACCACATGACCTATGACATCATAATTATCATTACAACATTCTACATGAGTAGTCACTCCTATGGTGAATATTTCTGCCTCAATCCGCCAAGCAGTTGCAGAGAAAAACGCTCATGTTCTGTGCGGAGAAACAACACAAACAAGCAGTCAGACTGGTACTTACGAAATCGCCAACTTGACCTCTGACCTTGCTCTAATAAAAGCTGTCTCTCGAGAAGGTAGCGACACAAACCAGAAGTTTCTATGATGATTCTTGTACCAAACCATCAAAAATCGAAACGTCCACCGAAGCAAAAATTTCCATTTCTCCACGCAATTATACTTCTTAACGTAACTCAACGGATGGCTGCTCGAGCGCACTGCATCATGGGACGAGCCGTGACGCGTCGTAGTGAAATATTTTTTATACAATCTTAAAACGTCTCCAAAACATCCGATGCAATTTTACCAGAATTTCGACAACCGAAGTTTTAAGCGGCTCCCAAGCGACGCAAAAACCGAAGACAAAATTAAAATTGAAGTTAAACGAACTCGTAACGCCGAGCGAAGCAAAAATACTCCATTTCTCCACGTGAATTTACGGAATTATGTTTGACCTCACTGTGACCTTGACCTTTGACTGATTTTTCCCAAAATCTTATCAGCACTTGCCATCACCCTTCTGAATCACGTGGTATAATTTGACATTGGTAGCTTCTTGTGTTCTCGAAGTTATCGTGCCTACAAACAAACAAACAAGCAGTCATAGACTGGTACTTACGAAATCGTCAACTTGACCTCTGACTTTGTCTAATAAAAGCCGTCTCTGGAGAAGGTAGCGACGCAAACCAGAAGTTTCTACCATGATTCTGTACTCAAACCATCAAAAATTGAATTTTTGACCTCACTGTGACCTTGACCTTTGACCGATTTTGACCAAAATCTAATCAGCACGAGCCATCACCCTCCTGAATCATGTGGTGTAATTTGACATTGGTAGCTTCTTCCCTTCTCGAGTTATATGTACCAAACCATCAAAAATCGAATATTTGACCTCACTGTGACCTTGACCTTGACCGATTTTGACCAAAATCTAATCAGCACTAGCCATCACCCTCCTGAATCACGTGGTGTAATTCTTGACATTGGTAGCTTCTTCCGTTTCTCAAGTTATCGTGCCTACAAACAAACAAACAAACAAACAAACAAACAGAAACGGAAGGCATCATTATTTCACGAAATCTTTAGATTTCGTAAGTAACAAATGACAAATCACTCATAGTGACGACTTGACAAAACAGCACAAAGTAGAATGGCACTCGGTGGAGCGGCATACCTCTGCCAGGTTGAGCAGTTCATGCTTTGTATGCCACTGATGGGCTGGATCTGAACCAAAATCCAATCCGCTTGTTCTTCTCACCTATTCAACTCATCCACCTTGTTTTGTCATCTCATCCACAACTTTTTCAGATATCGTGATATATTTCGTTTTTGGCCCGATGTATCAATTTCAGAAATTAGGTCTGCGTTGACCTTTTGACCTTATAATTAATGGTTAGTTGAATTCAGCGACCTGACCTGAAAATGCTCTTCAAATTTCAAGTTAAACGGATGAAAATTGAGGATTTTAGAAAAATTGGCCCAAATTGGCCTTTTGCCCTTTGTTTACGTCAAAATTAATAGGTGTTTGAATTCGGGTGACCTGATATGCAAATGCTCTTCAAATTTCAAGTCAATCAGATGAAAATTGAGGATTTTATAAATTTGGCCTATGTTGACCTTTGGTCTATGTTGACCTCAAAATTAATAAGTGGTTGAGTTCAGCGACCTTACATGCAAATAGTCTTCACCAAGTCAATCGCATCAAAATTGAGGATTTCAGAAAATTTGGCCCAAATTGGCTTCCTGGCTGAAGTTGATCTCAAAATTAATAGGTGGTTGAATTCAGCGACCTGTAATGCAAATTATTTTCAAATTTCTAGTCAATTGGAACAAAGTTGACAATTTTAGAAACAAATTCAAAATTTGGCCTATTTTGGGATGACCTTTTGACCTATGATAACCTCAAAAGTAATAGGTGGTTGAATTATCTGACCTGATATGCAAATCCTGTTCAAATTTCAAGTCAATCAGATGAAAATTGAGGATTTTAGAAATTTGGCACATGTTGACCTTTTGGTCTAAGTTGATCTCAAAATTAATAGGTGGTTGAGTTCAGCGATGTGCTATGCAAATGATCTTCAAATTTCAAATCAATCGGATGAAAAGTGACAATTTCAGAAACAATTTTAAAATTTGGCCTATTTTGGGTTGACCTTATGGCCTTGAGGATTTATTGAGGGGTCAAACACCCCCCCCAATAAACCCCCTTAATGAGCATCCCCTTAGTGGGCGTGTGGTGCACAGCCTGCTTCATCAAAATTGTGTGTGTAGTTTTTGTGAAGAGATCAAATAACTATTTGGGGGGGTCAAAAAAACCCCTGTAGACCCCTTAATGAGCGCAGATTTTGATGCAGTCAATGCACTTTAGTTAGGCATCAGATATGAAGCTTGTGGCCAAGTTTCATCAAAGTCGTTTGTTTGGTTCAAGCGATAATAACTGAAGTGTTTTATTGACTGACTGACTGGCTGGCTGACTGAGTCACTCACCTCCGGCCACTGCTCAATCGCATAAGCTCACCGGTATGTTTAATGTACACATGAAAAGTAACAATAATCACAATATATAATTTATATAATCCCTAATGGTAATAAATATCGATATTGTTGAGCAAATTCACACAACAATTTATTGTACAATCACCATACAACCCCTCATTAATTAAAATGGACTAACCGGATGCACACAGTGGAATGTTGCGGTTTGTAAAATCAAAATGCCTGCCCCGAGGATGAAACAAAAACTACCCAAGCGGTGTTGAAAAGGGAAAAGCTCACCACAGAGCAAAAGGGGTTGAAAATCACCAGAAATTAACTCTCTCCATTACACAGGCAGCAGAACCAGGAAAGGTTCCGAGGCCGAGCACATGTGCTGAGCTTGACGTGTGTTCCATTATCGAGCAGCTAGCTAGTGCTTACCAAGTGGGTTAAGGCTAAACACTGAAGCAAGCACTCCAAAGAAACTGTTGATAAGGAACGCCCAGCTAGGCAAGCAATAACAAGCTGATTAGTAATGGAACATAACCTGTGGATCAACTTTTTGCGTGAGTTTGTGTTACGGCTAGTGGTGAGATTAAGATATTACTGTTATTTCCAATCAAACAAAAATAATTTTAAATTTATCTACCAGAGCGGCCGGGGGGGGTCACGGTATTCTTTTTATTATTGCCATTTATTGAACTATTGGTTCACAAGTCAGTAAGTGACCACTATATTCGTTATGGGTGTGTGTCTGTCTGTCTGTCTGTCTGTCCCGAGCATAGCTCCGTGGGTTTTGATCCGATCTTGATAAAATTAGGGTGTGAGGTTTATATCATGATCTAGTTGTGTTTTCCGGAGAATGGACGTGCTGCCCAAAACGTGTTTTAGGGGGTAGCCAGTTTCGTTATATCTTCTCCGAGGGGTTTGTCGAATCTAGCAGGGGTTTCGGTATTTGGTTAGCTCCAATGGCACCTGCATAGCTCCACGGAGCTCGATTTTTCATTTTTGTCATAAGGTCACGAACTAAGAAAATGTCAAAAAAAAAATCAATAAATTGGGCATCGAGCTCCTGTTTTCAACTGTTTCGAATGAAAGTTGGTATGCAAGTAGTGCTCTTCGAGTACTACAACTTTCATCATTTATTGTACAATCACCATACAACCCTCATTAATTAAAATGAACTAACCGAATGCACACATTAGACAACGTTTTTTCCTGATTCTCGCCAGTTTGCCCGTGGCATCCCTCGAAGGTCAAAAAATAAAAAGGCGAACCGTGTACATTGCTCGTGAACCATCGCTGTCTCCAGACTTGTTATTATTATTGTCAATATTATTATGAATGTTATTATTTTACAATGCTGTAATGGTAATATTATTATTAAAATGCTATTAGCATTATTCTTGGTATTACTTTAGCCATTTGAAGTATCCTTGTAAAAATGTCACGATAAGGTGGAATGACGCTCCCAAAGCTGCGATATATATAGACCTTTCCAATGTGGAAAAGGGAAATAAAACATGGGAATTCCTCCAGATTTTTTACAATTGAGTTGAAAGCAACATAGGCTAAATGAGTGTGAAAATAACATGGAGTC
>NW_028222221.1:27500-32500 GCF_056783735.1 Eptatretus burgeri
CAGCCATAGCTGTTGCATAGTGCCATGCAGAGCAGCCACATATCAGCCACATCAAATATATATACATTGCGCCATATATATATATATACTGTTTATATACGTACACGTACATATATATATATCATGCCTATAATGTTATACATATATCAGCCAAGTATATATACATTTAGCCATATATATATATCAGCCATATATATATACGTTTATATATATATAATGTTTATATATATATATCATGCAGTATATATATGCGCCATATATATATATCAGCCATATATATATACTAGCCATATATATATCAGCCATATATATATACGCTATATATATATACACGTTATACATATATATATATATATATACACGTTTATATATATATATACCAGCCATACGTACTTATATATATATACGCTATATATATATATATAATGTTTCATATATATATATACGTGCTATATATATATATATCGCTATATATATATATATTGTGCCATATATATATACACGTTTATATATATATATATCAGCTATATATATATATACGTTTTACATATATATATGTTTGGCATATATACGTATTTTTTTTAGGTATATATCGGCACGTACTATATATATATATATATATCACGGTATATATATATCGTTTATATATATACGTATATATATATACGTATATACGCCTATATATATATATAGCCACGTATGGCATATATATATATATACTGCCTTAGTATATATATATATATATATCATATATATATATATATACGGTTCATATATATATATATATATACGTTTTATATATATATATATATATATAACGTTTACATAGAGATACAGCGAGAGACGTTCAGAGAGACACAGAGATAGAGAGACAGACAGCGAGAGAGAGAGACACATACAGTTTAATGAGACATATATACAGAGAGACATGACAGCGAGAGAGACAGAGACAGCCAGAGAGACAATTGACAGCGAGAGACATAATGTTTGGCATATAGACGTACGTTTATTAGAGACAAGACAGCCAGAGAGACAGAGACAGCGAGAGAGAGAGACAGAGAGAGAGAGAGAGAGAGAGAGAGACAGCATCAGAGAGAGAGAGAGAGAGAGCGAGAGAGAGAGACAGCGAGAGACAGACAGCGAGAGAGAGAGAGACAGAGACAGCTGGACAGAGAGAGAGAGACAGCGAGAGAGAGAGACAGAGAGAGAGAGAGAGAGAGACAGAGAGACAGACAGAGAGAGAGAGAGACAGCGAGAGAGAGACAGAGAGCAGAGAGACAGACAGCGAGAGAGAGAGAGAGACAGAGAGACAGAGAGAGAGAGAGAGAGACAGCGAGAGAGAGATGAGACAGAGAGACAGTAGAGCAGAGAGACAGAGACAGCGAGAGAGAGAGACAGAGAGAGAGAGAGAGAGAGAGAGACAGGCAGAGAGAGAGAGAGAGACAGCGAGAGAGAGAGAGAGACAGGGAGAGAGAGAGACAGACAGAGAGAGAGACAGACAGAGAGAGAGACAAAGACAGCGAGTAGAGAGAGACAGCGAGAGAGAGAGACAGCGAGAGAGAGAGACAGAGAGAGAGAGACAGCGAGAGAGAGAGACAGACAGCGAGAGAGAGAGACACACAGCGCAGAGAGAGAGACACTGAGCGAGAGAGAGAGAGACATACAGCGAGAGAGAGAGACAGCAGAGAGAGACAGAGAGAGAGAGAGAGACAGACAGCGAGAGAGAGAGAGACACTGAGCGGAGAGAGAGAGACACAGCGAGAGAGAGCACAAGACAGACGTAGAGAGACAGACAGCGAGAGAGACACAGACAGAGAGAGAGACAGACAGCGAGAGAGACGGAGACAGACAGAGAGAGAGACAGCGAGAGAGACAGATACAGCGAGAGCAGAGAGACAGCTTGGAGAGAGACAGACAGCGAGAGAGAGAGAGAGAGAGAGAGAGAGACAGCGAGAGAGAGAGAGACAGAGAGAGAGAGAGAGAGACAGCACGAGAGAGAGAGAGAGAGAGAGAGAGTAGAGAGAGACAGCGAGAGATTGCTTCATATATATTATATTATACGTATATATATATCAGCCATATATATATATATATATACATATATACACAAGAATGTTTTACATATATATATATATATATAAGACATATATATATATTATATATCACATCAGCAGACATATATATATACATATATATATATCACACGTTTACATATATATATATATATATTTATATATATATATAATTATCGCTATATATATATATATATACATATACTACAGTATATATATATTACAGACATATATACATATTATATATATATATATATATATATATATATATATATATATATATCAGCCGTTTGCATATATATATATATATATCAGCCATATATATATATATATCAAATATAGCCAGCATATATATATATATATATATATATATATATATACGCACGTTTATATATATATATATATATATATATATATATATATATATATATATATATATCATATATATATATATTATATATATCACAGCCATATATATATATATATACGTTTATATATACACGCACGTATATTATATATATATATATCGCTATATATATATATTGCGTATATATTAATATATATATATATATATATATATATTGCGCATATATATATATATATATATACGAGTCATATATATATCGTTTCATATATTATATATATATATATATATATATATATATATATATATTATATAGATATATACATATATATACATATTATCACAAGTATATATATATATTACATATACATGCATACATATATATATATATATATACATCGCCTGCGGTATTACATATATATATATATATTTACACGCTTATATATATATATATTTATATATACTATATACATTGCCATATATTATTATATATATACTATCATATATATATATATATATATATCATATTATACATATATATATATATATATATATACGTTAAGACATTATATATATAATACATATCACATATATATATATTGTCATATATATATATATATATATATATCAATATTATATATATATATATTACATATATATGACACAGTATATATATATATATATTACATATATTATTATTACATATATATTATATATACTATATATACAAGTATATATATATATTAAGACATATTATTATATATTATACTATTTATGACACAATATATGACATATATAAGCCATTAATATCATATATATATATATACGCCACATATTATCAAGTATATACATACATTACAGACAGGCATATATATTCACATATACATATATGTACACGCAGTATATATATATATTATATATATATATATGCTTCACAGTATTATATATGCATATATATTGCTATATATATACACGTTTTACATATTATTATTATATATTATCAGCATCTTAATACATATACACACTATATATATTATCACCACATACACATTGTCAAGTTACATATTAATATATACTATACGTATTATACATACGCCATATTATATATATATCAATATATATATATATTATTATCACATATTATGCATACATATCACTATTACAGCATATTAATATCATCACATATACATATCACCATATTATATATATATCACATATAGTATATACACGTTTGGCATATATATATCATTGCGACATATATATATATATATATCAGCATATATATACGTATATATATATCATATACGTTCATATATATATATATATCATCACATATATAAGAATGCGTCATATATATATATATATATATATATATATATATATATATATACAGTATATATATATATATATATATACATATATATATATATATATATATATGGTATATTATATACACATATATATATATAATATGGCATATATATGATATGTCATACATATATATATATATATATTATACGCCATATATATATTACGCATATATGTATTGCCAGTATATATATATATATATATACATTACATGTATATATAGAAAATACATATATATAGACATATATATATATTAAGGTACATATTTATTATTTATTATATATATTATTTATTATATATATATATATATATATTGTCATTATATTACGTTGATATTAACGTCTATTATATATATATATATTGTCATGGCTATATATATATATATATATACGTATACACATATATATATATATTATATATATATATATATATATATAATTGCATACAAGTATATATTAATATATATACGTCAAGTATATATATATATATATATATACGATATATATATATATAATACCATATATACGCGGCATATCGCCGCATATATATATATATATATGCGTATATATATATATATATATATATATATATATATATATATATATATATATATATATATATATATATATATTATATATATATATATATATATTACATATATATATATTACAGTATATATATTGCCATTATATATATATACAAGTATATTATTACATATATATATACACACGCATATATATATACAGTATATCGCACATATATATATATATATATATCATATCACAAGTATATACAGTATATACATTACATTGTTTATATACGTATATATATATCAAGTATATATATATATATACGCACGTTATATATATTAATTTATCATATATATACATTATGCTAACATATATTATATATATATATCATATATATATATATATATTGCCATATATATATATATATATATATATTACAGTATACATTTGCATATTTATATATATATATATATATATATTATATATCATAAGTACATGGCATACGCGTATATATATATATATATATATATTATCACACGTTTACATATATATATATATTACACATATATATATATATCGCACGTTACAGCATATATATATATATATATATATACGTTTTATATATATATATATACGTATATATATATATATGACAAGTACACTATA
>NW_028222222.1:0-55499 GCF_056783735.1 Eptatretus burgeri
AGTAAAAATGAAGAAGAAGAGTAAAAATGAAGAAGAAGAGTAAAAATGAAGAAGAAGAGTAAAAATGAAGAAGAAGAGTAAAAATGAAGAAGAAGAGTAAAAATGAAGAAGAGGAGTAAAAATGAAGAAGAAGAGTAAAAAATGAAGAAGAAGAGTAAAAATGAAGAAGAAGAGTAAAAAATGAAGAAGAAGAGTAAAAATGAAGAAGAAGAGTAAAATTGAAGAAGAAGAGTAAAAAAAAGAAGAAGAAGAGTAAAAAATGAAGAAGAAGAGTAAAAATGAAGAAGAAGAGTAAAAAATGAAGAAGAAGAGTAAAAATGAAGAAGAAGAATAAAAAAGAAGAAGAAGAGTAAAAAATGAAGAAGAAGAGTAAAAATGAAGAAGAAGAGTAAAAATGAAGAAGAAGAGGAAAAAATGAAGAAGAGTAAAAATGAAGAAGAAGAGTAAAAATGAAGAAGAAGAGTAAAAAAATGAAGAAGAGTAAAAATGAAGAAGAAGAGTAAAAAAGAAGAAGAAGAAGAGTAAAAAATGAAGAAGAAGAGTAAAAATGAAGAGGAAGAGTAAAAAATGAAGAAGAAGAGTAAAAATGAAGTAGAAGAGTAAAAAAGATGAAGAAGAGTAAAAAATGAAGAAGAAGAGTAAAAATGAAGAAGAAGAGTAAAAAATGAAGAACAAGAGTAAAAATGAAGAAGAAAAGTAAAAAAGAAGAACAAGAGCAAAAATGAAGAAGAAGAGCAAAAATAAAGAAGAAGAGCAAAAATGAAGAAGAAGAGTAAAAATGAAGAAGAGTAAAAATGAGGAAGAAGAGTAAAAATGAAGAAGAAGAGTAAAAATGAAGAAGAAGAGTAAAAAATGAAGAAGAAGAGTAAAAAATGAAGAGGAAGTGTAAAAATGAAGAAGAAGAGTAAAAAAGAAGAAGAAGAGTAAAAAAATGAAGAAGAAGAGTAAAAATGAAGAAGAAGAGTAAAAATGAAGAAGAAGAGTAAAAAATGAAGAAGAAGAGTAAAAATGAAGAAGAAGAGTAAAAAAGAAGAAGAAGAGAAAAAATGAAGAAGAGTAAAAATGAAGAAGAAGAGTAAAAATGAAGAAGAAGAGTAAAAAATGAAGAAGAAGAGTAAAAATGAAGAAGAAGAGTAAAAAAGAAGAAGAAGAGTAAAAATGAAGAAGAAGAGTAAAAAAAGAAGAAGAGTAAAAATGAAGAAGAAGAGTAAAAAAGAAGAAGAAGAGTAAAAAATGAAGAAGAGTAAAAATGAAGAAGAAGAGTAAAAAATGAAGAAGAAGAGTAAAAAAATGAAGAAGAAGAGTAAAAATGAAGAAGAAGAGTAAAAATGAAGAAGAAGAGTAAAAAAGAAGAAGAAGAGTAAAAATGAAGAAGAAGAGTAAAAATGAAGAAGAAGAGTAAAAATGAAGAAGAAGAGTAAAAAATGAAGAAGAAGAGAAAAAATGAAGAAGAGTAAAAATGAAGAAGAAGAGTAAAAATGAAGAAGAAGAGTAAAAATGAAGAAGAAGAGTAAAAATGAAGAAGAAGAGTAAAAAATGAAGAAGAAGAGTAAAAAATGAAGAAGAAGAGTAAAAATGAAGAAGAAGAGTAAAAAATGAAGAAGAAGAGTAAAAATGAAGAAGAAGAGTAAAAAATGAAGAAGAGGAGTAAAAAATGAAGAAGAAGAGAAAAAACAAGAAGACTAAAAATGAAAAAGAAGAGTAAAAATGAAGAAGAAGAGTAAAAATGAAGAAGAAGAGTAAAAAATGAAGAAGAAGAGTAAAAATGAAGAAGAAGAGTAAAAAATGAAGAAGAAGAGTAAAAATGAAGAAGAAGAGTAAAAAATGAAGAAGAAGAGTAAAAATGAAGAAGAAGAGTAAAAATGAAGAAGAAGAGTAAAAAATGAAGAGGAAGTGTAAAAATGAAGAAGAAGAGTAAAAAATGAACAAGAAGAGTAATAATGAAGAAGAAAACTAAAAATGAAAAAGAAGAGTAAAAATGAAGAAGAAGAGTAAAAATGAAAAAGAAGAGTAAAAAATGAAGAAGAAGAGTAAAAATGAAGAAGAACAGTAAAAAATGAAGAAGAAGAAGAGTAAAAAAAGAAGAGTAAAAAATGAAGAAGAAGAGTAAAAAAAGAAGAAGAGTAAAAATGAAGAAGAAGAGTAAAAATGAAGAGGAAGAGTAAAAAATGAAGAAGAAGAGTAAAAAAGAAGAAGAAGAGTAAAAAATGAAGAAGAAGAGTAAAAATGAAGAAGAAGAGTAAAAATGAAGAAGAAGAGTAAAAAATGAAGAAGAAGAGTAAAAATGAAGAAGAAGAGTAAAAATGAAGAAGAAGAGTAAAAATGAAGAAGAAGAGTAAAAATGAAGAAGAAGAGTAAAAAATGAAGAAGAAGAGTAAAAATGAAGAAGAAGAGTAAAAATGAAGAAGAAGAGTAAAAATGAAGAAGAAGAGTAAAAAATGAAGAAGAAGAGTAAAAATGAAGAAGAAGAGTAAAAATGAAGAAGAAGAGTAAAAATGAAGAAGAAGAGTAAAAATGAAGAAGAAGAGTAAAAATGAAGAAGAAGAGTAAAAAATGAAGAAGAAGAGTAAAAATGAAGAAGAAGAGTAAAAATGAAGAAGAAGAGTAAAAAATGAAGAAGAAGAGTAAAAAATGAAGAAGAAGAGTAAAAATGAAGAAGAAGAGTAAAAAATGAAGAAGAAGAAGAGTAAAAAATGAAGAAGAAGAGTAAAAATGAAGAAGAAGAGTAAAAAATGAAGAAGAAGAGTAAAAAATGAAGAAGAAGAGTAAAAATGAAGAGGAAGAGTAATAATGAAGAAGAAAAGTAAAAATGAACAAGAAGAGTAAAAAATGAAGAAGAAGAGTAAAAATGAAGAAGAAGAGTAAAAATGAAGAAGAAGAGTAAAAAATGAAGAACAAGAGTAAAAATGAAGAAGAAGAGTAAAAATGAAGAAGAAGAGTAAAAATGAAGAAGAAGAGTAAAAATGAAGAAGAAGAGTAAAAATGAAGAAGAAGAATAAAAAAGAAGAAGAAGAGTAAAAAATGAAGAAGAAGAGTAAAAATGAAGAAGAAGAGTAAAAATGAAGAAGAAGAGTAAAAAATGAAGAAGAAGAGTAAAAATGAAGAAGAAGAGTAAAAAATGAAGAAGAAGAGTAAAAAATGAAGAAGAAGAGTAAAAAATGAAGAGGAAGTGTAAAAATGAAGAAGAAGAGTAAAAAATGAAGAGGAAGTGTAAAAATGAAGAAGAAGAGTAAAAATGAAGAAGAAGAGTAAAAAAGAAGAAGAAGAGTAAAAAATGAAGAAGAAGAGTAAAAATGAAGAAGAAGAGTAAAAAATGAAGAAGAGTAAAAAATGAAGAAGAAGAGTAAAAATGAAGAAGAAGAGTAAAAAAATGAAGAAGAAGAGTAAAAATGAAGAAGAAGAGTAAAAAAGAAGAAGAGTAAAAAATGAAGAAGAAGAGTAAAAATGAAGAAGAAGAGTAAAAAATGAAGAAGAAGAGTAAAAAATGAAGAAGAAGAGTAAAAATGAAGAAGAAGAGTAAAAAAGAAGAAGAAGAGTAAAAATGAAGAAGAAGAGTAAAAAATGAAGAAGAGTAAAAAATGAAGAAGAAGAGTAAAAATGAAGAAGAAGAGTAAAAAATGAAGAAGAAGAGTAAAAATGAAGAAGAAGAGTAAAAAATGAAGAAGAAGAGTAAAAAATGAAGAAGAAGAGTAAAAATGAAGAAGAAGAGTAAAAAAGAAGAAGAAGAGAAAAAATGAAGAAGAGTAAAAAATGAAGAAGAAGAGTAAAAATGAAGAAGAAGAGTAAAAATGAAGAAGAAGAGTAAAAAATGAAGAAGAAGAGTAAAAATGAAGAAGAAGAGTAAAAAATGAAGAAGAAGAGTAAAAATGAAGAAGAAGAGTAAAAATGAAGAAGAAGAGTAATAATGAAGAAGAAGAGTAAAAATGAAGAAGAAGAGTAAAAAATGAAGAAGAAGAGTAATAATGAAGAAGAAGAGTAAAAATGAAGAAGAAGAGTAAAAAATGAAGAAGAAGAGTAAAAAATGAAGAAGAAGAGTAAAAAATGAAGAAGAAGAGTAAAAATGAAGAAGAAGAGTAAAAAATGAAGAAGAAGAGTAAAAATGAAGAAGAAGAGTAAAAAATGAAGAAGAAGAGTAAAAATGAAGAAGAAGAGTAAAAATGAAGAAGAAGAGTAAAAATGAAGAAGAAGAGTAAAAAAGAAGAAGAAGAGTAAAAAATGAAGAAGAAGAGTAAAAATGAAGAAGAAGAGTAAAAAATGAAGAGGAAGTGTAAAAATGAAGAAGAAGAGTAAAAAAGAAGAAGAAGAGTAAAAAAATGAAGAAGAAGAGTAAAAAATGAAGAAGAAGAGTAAAAATGAAGAAGAAGAGTAAAAAATGAAGAAGAAGAGTAAAAATGAAGAAGAAGAGTAAAAAAATGAAGAAGAAGAGTAAAAATGAAGAAGAAGAGTAAAAATGAAGAAGAAGAGTAAAAATGAAGAAGAAGAGTAAAAAATGAAGAAGAAGAAGAGTAGAAGAATGAAAAAGAAGAAGAGTAAAAAATGAAGAAGAAGAGTAAATAATGAAAAAGAGGAGTAAAAAATGAAGAAGAAGAGTAAAAATGAAGAAGAAAAATAAAAATGAAGAAGAAGACTAATAATGAAGAAGAAGAGCAAAAAAGAAGAAGATGAGAAAAAATGAAGCAGAGTAAAAAAATGAAGAAGAAGAGTAAAAATGAAGAAGAAGAGTAAAAAATGAACAAGAACATTAAAAATGAAGAAGAAGAGTAAAAAATGAATAAGAAGAGTAAAAATGAAGAAGAGGAGTAAAAAAGAAGAAGAAGAGTAAAAAATGAAGAAGAGGAGGAAAAATGAAGAAGAAGAGTAAAAAATGAAGAAGAAGAGTAAAAATGAAGAAGAAGAGTAAAAATGAAGAAGAAGAGTAAAAATGAAGAAGAAGAGTAAAAATGAAGAAGAAGAGTAAAAATGAAGAAGAAGAGTAAAAAAAAGAAGAAAAAAAGAAAAAAAGAAGAAGAAGAGTAAAAATGAAAAAGAAGAGTAAAAAAGAAGAAGAGTAAAAAAATGAAAAAGAGTAAAAATGAAGAAGAGTAAAAAATGAAGAAGAAGAGTAAAAAATGAAGAAGAAGAGTAAAAATGAAGAAGAAGTGTAAAAATGAAGAAGAAGAGTAAAAAAATGAAGAAGAAGAGTAACAAAATGAAGAAGAAGAGTAAAAAATGAAGAAGAAGAGTAAAAAATGAAGAAGCAGAGTAAAAATGAAGAGGAAGAGTAAAAAATGAAGAAGAAGAGTAAAAATGAAGAAGAGTAAAAAATGAAGAAGAGTAAAAATGAAGACCAAGAGTAAAAAATGAATAAGAGTAAAAATGAATAAGAAGAGTAAAAAGTGAAGAATAAGAATAATAAAATGAACAAGAAAAGTAAAAAATGAAAAAGAATACTAAAAATGAAGAACAAGAATAAAAATAAATAAGAAGAGTAAAAATGAAGAAGAAGAGTAAAAATGAAGAAGAAGAGTAAAAAATGAAGAAGAAGAGTAAAAATGAAGAAGAAGAGTAAAAATGAAGAAGAAGAGTAAAAATGAAGAAGAAGAGTAAAAATGAAGAAGAAGAGTAAAAATGAAGAAGAAGAGTAAAAATGAAGAGGAAGAGTAAAAAATGAAGAAGAAGAGTAAAAATGAAGAAGAAGAGTAAAAAATGAAGAAGAAGAGTAAAAATGAAGAAGAAGAGTAAAAAATGAAGAAGAAGAGTAAAAAATGAAGAAGAAGAGTAAAAAATGAAGAAGAAGAGTAAAAAATGAAGAAGAAGAGTAAAAATGAAGAAGAAGAGTAAAAAATGAAGAAGAAGAGTAAAAATGAAGAAGAAGAATAAAAAAGAAGAAGAAGAGTAAAAAATGAAGAAGAAGAGTAAAAATGAAGAAGAAGAGTAAAAATGAAGAAGAAGAGTAAAAATGAAGAAGAAGAGTAAAAAATGAAGAAGAAGAGTAAAAAATGAAGAAGAAGAGTAAAAATGAAGAAGAAGAATAAAAAAGAAGAAGAAGAGTAAAAATGAAGAAGAAGAGTAAAAATGAAGAAGAAGAGTAAAAATGAAGAAGAAGAGTAAAAAATGAAGAAGAAGAGTAAAAAATGAAGAAGAAGAGTAAAAATGAAGAAGAAGAGTAAAAAAGAAGAAGAAGAGTAAAAAATGAAGAAGAAGAGTAAAAAATGAAGAGGAAGAGTAAAAAATGAAGAAGAAGAGTAAAAATGAAGAAGAAGAGTAAAAAATGAAGAAGAAGAGTAAAAAAGAAGAGGAAGAGTAAAAAATGAAGAAGAAGAGTAAAAATGAAGAAGAAGAGTAAAAAATGAAGAAGAGGAGAAAAATGAAGAAGAAGAGTAAAAATGAAGAAGAAGAGTAAAAAAATGAAGAAGAAGAGTAAAAATGAAGAAGAAGAGTAAAAATGAACAAGAAGAGTAAAAAATGAAGAAGAAGAGTAAAAAATGAAGAAGAAGAGTAAAAAAGAAGAAGAAGAGTAAAAATGAAGAAGAAGAGTAAAAAAGAAGAAGAAGAGTAAAAAATGAAGAAGAAGAGTAAAAATGAAGAAGAAGAGTAAAAATGAAGAAGAAGAGTAAAAATGAAGAAGAAGAGTAAAAAATGAAGAAGAAGAGTAAAAATGAAGAAGAAGAGTAAAAAATGAAGAAGAAGAGTAATAATGAAGAAGAAGAGTAAAAAATGAAGAAGAAGAGTAAAAATGAAGAAGAAGAGTAAAAAATGAAGAAGAAGAGTAAAAAATGAAGAAGAAGAGTAAAAATGAAGAAGAAGAGTAAAAAATGAAGAAGAAGAGTAAAAATGAAGAAGAAGAGTAAAAAATGAAGAGGAAGTGTAAAAATGAAGAAGAAGAGTAAAAAATGAAGAAGAAGAGTAAAAAATGAAGAAGAAGAGTAAAAATGAAGAAGAAGAGTAAAAATGAAGAAGAAGAGTAAAAAAAGAAGAAGAGTAAAAATGAAGAAGAAGAGTAAAAAATGAAGAAGAAGAGTAAAAAAGAAGAGGAAGAGTAAAAAATGAAGAAGAAGAGTAAAAAATGAAGAAGAAGAGTAAAAAATGAAGAAGAAGAGTAAAAAATGAAGAAGAAGAGTAAAAAATGAAGAGGAAGAGTAAAAAATGAAGAAGAAGAGTAAAAAATGAAGAAGAAGAGTAAAAAATGAAGAAGAAGAGTAAAAAAGAAGAGGAAGAGTAAAAAATGAAGAAGAAGAGTAAAAAATGAAGAAGAAGAGTAAAAATGAAGAAGAAGAGTAAAAATGAAGAAGAAGAGTAAAAAATGAAGAAGAAGAGTAAAAATGAAGAAGAAGAGTAAAAAATGAAGAAGAGTAAAAATGAAGAAGAAGAGTAAAAAATGAAGAAGAAGAGTAAAAATGAAGAAGAAGAGTAAAAAATGAAGAAGAAGAGTAAAAAAATGAAGAAGAAGAGTAAAGAAGAAGAAGAAGAGTAACAAAATGAAGAAGAAGAGTGAAAAATGAAGAAGAAGAAGAGTAAAAAATGAAGAAGAAGAGTAAAAATGAAGAAGAAGAGTAAAAAATGAAGAAGAAGAGTAAAAAATGAAGAAGAAGAGTAAAAATGAAGAAGAAGAGTAAAAAATGAAGAAGAAGAGTAAAAATGAAGAAGAAGAGTAAAAATGAAGAAGAAGAGTAAAAAATGAAGAAGAAGAGTAAAAAAATGAAGAAGAAGAGTAAAAATGAAGAAGAAGAGTAAAAATGAAGAAGAAGAGTAAAAAATGAAGAAGAAGAGTAAAAATGAAGAAGAAGAGTAAAAAATGAAGAAGAAGAGTAAAAAAGAAGAGGAAGAGTAAAAAATGAAGAAGAAGAGTAAAAATGAAGAAGAAGAGTAAAAATGAAGAAGAAGAGTAAAAAATGAAGAAGAAGAGTAAAAATGAAGAAGAAAAGTAAAAAATGAAGAAGAAGAGTAAAAATGAAGAAGAAGAGTAAAAAATGAAGAAGAAGAGTAAAAAATGAAGAAGAAGAGTAAAAATGAAGAAGAAGAGTAAAAAATGAAGAAGAAGAGTAAAAATGAAGAAGAAGAGTAAAAAATGAAGAAGAAGAGTAAAAATGAAGAAGAAGAGTAAAAAATGAAGAAGAAGAGTATAAATGAAGAAGAAGAGTAAAAATGAAGAAGAAGAGTAAAAAATGAAGAAGAAGAGTAAAAATGAAGAAGAAGAGTAAAAATGAAGAAGAAGAGTAAAAAATGAAGAAGAAGAGTAAAAATGAAGAAGAAGAGTAAAAAATGAAGAAGAAGAGTAAAAAATGAAGAAGAAGAGTAAAAATGAAGAAGAAGAGTAAAAAATGAAGAAGAAGAGTAAAAATGAAGAAGAAGAGTAAAAATAAAGAAGAAGAGTAAAAATGAAGAAGAAGAGTAAAAAATGAAGAAGAAGAGTAAAAAATGAAGAAGAAGAGTAAAAATGAAGAAGAAGAGTAAAAAATGAAGAAGAAGAGTAAAAAATGAAGAAGAAGAGTAAAAATGAAGAAGAAGAGTAAAAAATGAAGAAGAAGAGTAAAAATGAAGAAGAAGAGTAAAAATGAAGAAGAAGAGTAAAAAATGAAGAAGAAGAGTAAAAATGAAGAAGAAGAGTAAAAATGAAGAAGAAGAGTAAAAAATGAAGAAGAAGAGTAAAAATGAAGAAGAAGAGTAAAAAATGAAGAAGAAGAGTAAAAATGAAGAAGAAGAGTAAAAATGAAGAAGAAGAGTAAAAATGAAGAAGAAGAGTAAAAAATGAAGAAGAAGAGTAAAAAATGAAGAAGAAGAGTAAAAATGAAGAGGAAGTGTAAAAATGAAGAAGAAGAGTAAAAAAGAAGAAGAAGAGTAAAAAAATGAAGAAGAAGAGTAAAAATGAAGAAGAAGAGTAAAAATGAAGAAGAAGAGTAAAAATGAAGAAGAAGAGTAAAAAAATGAAGAAGAAGAGTAAAAAATGAAGAAGAAGAGTAAAAATGAAGAAGAAGAGTAAAAAAGAAGAAGAAGAGTAAAAAAATGAAGAAGAGGAGTAAAAAATGAAGAAGAAGAGTAAAAAATGAAGAAGAAGAGTAAAAATGAAGAAGAAGAGTAAAAATGAAGAAGAAGAGTAAAAATGAAGAAGAAGAGTAAAAATGAAGAAGAAGAGTAAAAAATGAAGAGGAAGAGTAAAAAATGAAGAAGAAGAGTAAAAATGAAGAAGAAGAGTAAAATTGAAGAAGAAGAGTAAAAATGAAGAAGAAGAGTAAAAAAGAAGAGGAAGAGTAAAAAATGAAGAAGAAGAGTAAAAATGAAGAAGAAGAGTAAAAATGAAGAAGAAGAGTAAAAAATGAAGAAGAAGAGTAAAAAAGAAGAGGAAGAGTAAAAAATGAAGAAGAAGAGTAAAAATGAAGAAGAAGAGTAAAAAATGAAGAAGAAGAGTAAAAAATGAAGAAGAAGAGTAAAAAATGAAGAAGAAGAGTAAAAAATGAAGAAGAAGAGTAAAAATGAAGAAGAAGAGTAAAAAAAGAAGAAGAGTAAAAATGAAGAAGAAGAGTAAAAAATGAAGAAGAAGAGTAAAAAATGAAGAGGAAGAGTAAAAAATGAAGAAGAAGAGTAAAAATGAAGAAGAAGAGTAAAAATGAAGAAGAGTAAAAAAATGAAGAAGAAGAGTAAAAATGAAGAAGAGTAAAAAAAATGAAGAAGAAGAGTAAAAAATGAAGAAGAAGAGTAAAAATGAAGAAGAAGAGTAAAAAATGAAGAAGAAGAGTAAAAATGAAGAAGAAGAGTAAAAAATGTAGAAGAAGAGTAAAAATGAAGAAGAAGAGCAAAAAAGAAGAAGAAGAGTAAAAAATGAAGAAGAAGAGTAAAAAATGAAGAAGAAGAGTAAAAAATGAAGAAGAAGAGTAAAAATGAAGAAGAAGAGTAAAAAATGAAGAAGAAGAGTAAAAATGAAGAAGAAGAGTAAAAAATGAAGAAGAAGAGTAAAAAATGAAGAAGAAGAGTAAAAAATGAAGAAGAAGAGTAAAAAATGAAGAAGAAGAGTAAAAATGAAGAAGAAGAGTAAAAAATGAAGAAGGAAGAGTAAAAATGAAGAAGAAGAGTAAAAATGAAGAAGAAGAGTAAAAAATGAAGAAGAAGAGTAAAAATGAAGAAGAAGAGTAAAAATGAAGAAGAAGAGTAAAAAATGAAGAAGAAGAGTAAAAATGAAGAAGAAGAGTAAAAAATGAAGAAGAAGAGTAAAAAATGAAGAAGAAGAGTAAAAAATGAAGAAGAAGAGTAAAAAATGAAGAAGAAGAGTAAAAATGAAGAAGAAGAGTAAAAAAGAAGAGGAAGAGTAAAAAATGAAGAAGAAGAGTAAAAAAAGAAGAAGAGTAAAAAATGAAGAAGAAGAGTGAAAAATGAAGAAGAAGAGTAAAAAATGAAGAAGAAGAGTAAAAAATGAAGAAGAAGAGTAAAAATGAAGAAGAAGAGTAAAAATGAAGAAGAAGAGTAAAAAATGAAGAAGAAGAGTAAAAAATGAAGAAGAAGAGTAAAAATGAAGAAGAAGAGTAAAAATGAAGAAGAAGAGTAAAAAATGAAGAAGAAGAGTAAAAAATGAAGAAGAAGAGTAAAAAATGAAGAAGAAGAGTAAAAATGAAGAAGAAGAGTAAAAAATGAAGAAGAAGAGTAAAAAATGAAGAAGAAGAGTAAAAATGAAGAAGAAGAGTAAAAATGAAGAAGAAGAGTAAAAAATGAAGAAGAAGAGTAAAAAATGAAGAAGAAGAGTAAAAAATGAAGAAGAGGAGTAAAAAATGAAGAAGAAGAGTAAAAATGAAGAAGAAGAGTAAAAATGAAGAAGAAGAGTAAAAAAGAAGAAGAAGAGTAAAAAATGAAGAAGAAGAGTAAAAAATGAAGAAGAAGAGTAAAAATGAAGAAGAAGAGTAAAAAGAAGAAGAAGAGTAAAAAATGAAGAAGAAGAGTAAAAATGAAGAAGAAGAGTAAAAAAGAAGAAGAAGAGTAAAAAATGAAGAAGAAGAGTAAAAATGAAGAAGAAGAGTAAAAAATGAAGAAGAAGAAGAGTAAAAAAAATGAAGAAGAAGAGTAAAAAATGAAGAAGAAGAGTAAAAAATGAAGAAGAAGAGTAAAAAATGAAGAAGAAGAGTAAAAATGAAGAAGAAGAGTAAAAAATGAAGAAGAAGAGTAAAAAATGAAGAAGAAGAGTAAAAATGAAGAAGAAGAGTAAAAAATGAAGAAGAAGAGTAAAAATGAAGAAGAAGAGTAAAAATGAAGAAGAAGAAGAGTAAAAAATGAAGAAGAAGAGTAAAAAATGAAGAAGAAGAGTAAAAAATGAAGAAGAAGAGTAAAAATGAAGAAGAAGAGTAAAAAATGAAGAAGAAGAGTAAAAAATGAAGAAGAAGAGTAAAAATGAAGAAGAAGAGTAAAAAATGAAGAAGAAGAGTAAAAAATGAAGAAGAAGAGTAAAAATGAAGAAGAAGAGTAAAAAATGAAGAAGAAGAGTAAAAAAGAAGAAGAAGAGTAAAAAATGAAGAAGAAGAGTAAAAAATGAAGAAGAAGAGTAAAAAATGAAGAAGAAGAGTAAAAAATGAAGAAGAAGAGTAAAAAATGAAGAAGAAGAGTAAAAAATGAAGAAGAAGAGTAAAAAATGAAGAAGAAGAGTAAAAATGAAGAAGAAGAGTAAAAAATGAAGAAGAAGAGTAAAAAATGAAGAAGAAGAGTAAAAATGAAGAAGAAGAGTAAAAAATGAAGAAGAAGAGTAAAAATGAAGAAGAAGAGTAAAAATGAAGAAGAAGAGTAAAAATGAAGAAGAAGAGAAAAAATGAAGAAGAAGAGTAAAAAATGAAGAAGAAGAGTAAAAAATGAAGAAGAAGAGTAAAAAATGAAGAAGAAGAGTAAAAATGAAGAAGAAGAGTAAAAAATGAAGAAGAAGAGTAAAAAATGAAGAAGAAGAGTAAAAAATGAAGAAGAAGAGTAAAAAATGAAGAAGAAGAGTAAAAAATGAAGAAGAAGAGTAAAAATGAAGAAGAAGAGTAAAAAATGAAGAAGAAGAGTAAAAATGAAGAAGAAGAGTAAAAAATGAAGAAGAAGAGTAAAAAATGAAGAAGAAGAGTAAAAATGAAGAAGAAGAGTAAAAATGAAGAAGAAGAGTAAAAATGAAGAAGAAGAGTAAAAAATGAAGAAGAAGAGTAAAAAATGAAGAAGAAGAGTAAAAAATGAAGAAGAAGAGTAAAAAATGAAGAAGAAGAGTAAAAATGAAGAAGAAGAGTAAAAAATGAAGAAGAAGAGTAAAAATGAAGAAGAAGAGTAAAAATGAAGAAGAAGAGTAAAAATGAAGAAGAAGAGTAAAAAATGAAGAAGAAGAGTAAGAAAGAAGAAGAAGAGTAAAAAATGAAGAAGAAGAGTAAAAAATGAAGAAGAAGAGTAAAAAATGAAGAAGAAGAGTAAAAATGAAGAAGAAGAGTAAAAAATGAAGAAGAAGAGTAAAAATGAAGAAGAAGAGTAAAAAAGAAGAAGAAGAGTAAAAAAATGAAGAAGAAGAGTAAAAATGAAGAAGAAGAGTAAAAAATGAAGAAGAAGAGTAAAAATGAAGAAGAAGAGTAAAAAATGAAGAAGAAGAGTAAAAATGAAGAAGAAGAGTAAAAAATGAAGAAGAAGAGTAAAAATGAAGAAGAAGAGTAAAAAATGAAGAAGAAGAGTAAAAAATGAAGAAGAAGAGTAAAAATGAAGAAGAAGAGTAAAAATGAAGAAGAAGAGTAAAAATGAAGAAGAAGAGTAAAAAATGAAGAAGAAGAGTAAAAAATGAAGAAGAAGAGTAAAAATGAAGAAGAAGAGTAAAAATGAAGAAGAAGAGTAAAAAATGAAGAAGAGGAGTAAAAAATGAAGAAGAAGAGTAAAAAATGAAGAAGAAGAGTAAAAATGAAGAAGAAGAGTAAAAAATGAAGAAGAAGAGTAAAAATGAAGAAGAAGAGTAAAAAATGAAGAAGAAGAGTAAAAATGAAGAAGAAGAGTAAAAAATGAAGAAGAAGAGTAAAAAATGAAGAAGAAGAGTAAAAATGAAGAAGAAGAGTAAAAAATGAAGAAGAAGAGTAAAAAATGAAGAAGAAGAGTAAAAAATGAAGAAGAAGAGTAAAAAATGAAGAAGAAGAGTAAAAATGAAGAAGAAGAAGAGTAAAAAATGAAGAAGAAGAGTAAAAAATGAAGAAGAGGAGTAAAAAATGAAGAAGAAGAGTAAAAAATGAAGAAGAAGAGTAAAAAATGAAGAAGAAGAGTAAAAAATGAAGAAGAAGAGTAAAAAATGAAGAAGAAGAGTAAAAATGAAGAAGAAGAATAAAAAAGAAGAAGAAGAGTAAAAAATGAAGAAGAAGAGTAAAAATGAAGAAGAAGAGTAAAAATGAAGAAGAAGAGTAAAAAATGAAGAAGAGTAAAAAATGAAGAAGAAGAGTAAAAATGAAGAAGAAGAGTAAAAATGAAGAAGAAGAGTAAAAAATGAAGAAGAGGAGTAAAAAATGAAGAAGAAGAGTAAAAATGAAGAAGAAGAGTAAAAAATGAAGAAGAAGAGTAAAAAATGAAGAAGAAGAGTAAAAAATGAAGAAGAGGAGTAAAAAATGAAGAAGGAGTAAAAAATGAAGAAGAAGAGTAAAAAATGAAGAAGAAGAGTAAAAATGAAGAAGAAGAGTAAAAAATGAAGAAGAAGAGTAAAAATGAAGAAGAAGAGTAAAAATGAAGAAGAAGAGTAAAAATGAAGAAGAAGAGTAAAAAATGAAGAAGAAGAAGAGTAAAAAATGAAGAAGAAGAGTAAAAAATGAAGAAGAAGAGTAAAAAAATGAAGAAGAAGAGTAAAAAAGAAGAAGAAGAGTAAAAATGAAGAAGAAGAGTAAAAAATGAAGAAGAAGAGTAAAAATGAAGAAGAAGAGTAAAAATGAAGAAGAAGAGTAAAAATGAAGAAGAAGAGTAAAAAATGAAGAAGAAGAGTAAAAAATGAAGAAGAAGAGTAAAAAATGAAGAAGAAGAGTAAAAAATGAAGAAGAAGAGTAAAAAATGAAGAAGAAGAGTAAAAAATGAAGAAGAAGAGTAAAAATGAAGAAGAAGAGTAAAAATGAAGAAGAAGAGTAAAAAATGAAGAAGAAGAGTAAAAAATGAAGAAGAAGAGTAAAAAAGAAGAAGAGTAAAAAAATGAAGAAGAAGAGTAAAAATGAAGAAGAAGAGTAAAAAATGAAGAAGAAGAGTAAAAATGAAGAAGAAGAGTAAAAATGAAGAAGAAGAGTAAAATGAAGAAGAAGAGTAAAAAATGAAGAAGAAGAGTAAAAAATGAAGAAGAAGAGTAAAAAATGAAGAAGAAGAGTAAAAATGAAGAAGAAGAGTAAAAAATGAAGAAGAAGAGTAAAAAATGAAGAAGAAGAGTAAAAATGAAGAAGAAGAGTAAAAAATGAAGAAGAAGAGTAAAAAATGAAGAAGAAGAGTAAAAATGAAGAAGAAGAGTAAAAAATGAAGAAGAAGAGTAAAAAATGAAGAAGAGGAGTAAAAAATGAAGAAGAGTAAAAAATGAAGAAGAAGAGTAAAAATGAAGAAGAAGAGTAAAAAAGAAGAAGAAGAGTAAAAATGAAGAAGAAGAGTAAAAATGAAGAAGAAGAGTAAAAATGAAGAAGAAGAGTAAAAAATGAAGAAGAAGAGTAAAAAAAGAAGAAGAAGAGTAAAAAATGAAGAAGAAGAGTAAAAAATGAAGAAGAAGAGTAAAAAATGAAGAAGAAGAGTAAAAATGAAGAAGAAGAGTAAAAAATGAAGAAGAAGAGTAAAAAATGAAGAAGAAGAGTAAAAATGAAGAAGAAGAGTAAAAAATGAAGAAGAAGAGTAAAAAATGAAGAAGAAGAGTAAAAATGAAGAAGAAGAGTAAAAAAATGAAGAAGAAGAGTAAAAAATGAAGAAGAGTAAAAAATGAAGAAGAAGAGTAAAAATGAAGAAGAAGAGTAAAAAATGAAGAAGAAGAGTAAAAAATGAAGAAGAAGAGTAAAAATGAAGAAGAAGAGTAAAAATGAAGAAGAAGAGTAAAAAATGAAGAAGAAGAGTAAAAAAATGAAGAAGAGTAAAAAAATGAAGAAGAAGAGTAAAAAATGAAGAAGAAGAGTAAAAATGAAGAAGAAGAGTAAAAAAGAAGAAGAAGAGTAAAAATGAAGAAGAAGAGTAAAAAAGAAGAAGAAGAGTAAAAAAATGAAGAAGAAGAGTAAAAAATGAAGAAGAAGAGTAAAAAATGAAGAAGAAGAGTAAAAATGAAGAAGAAGAGTAAAAAAATGAAGAAGAAGAGTAAAAAATGAAGAAGAAGAGTAAAAAATGAAGAAGAAGAGTAAAAAATGAAGAAGAAGAGTAAAAAATGAAGAAGAAGAGTAAAAATGAAGAAGAAGAGTAAAAAATGAAGAAGAGTAAAAAATGAAGAAGAAGAGTAAAAAATGAAGAAGAAGAGTGAAAAATGAAGAGGAAGAGTAAAAAATGAAGAAGAAGAGTAAAAATGAAGAAGAAGAGTAAAAAATGAAGAAGAAGAGTAAAAAAATGAAGAAGAGTAAAATGAAGAAGAAGAGTAAAAACTGAAGAAGAAGAGTAAAAAATGAAGAAGAAGAGTGAAAAATGAAGAAGAAGAGTAAAAAATGAAGAAGAAGAGTAAAAATGAAGAAGAAGAGTAAAAAAGAAGAAGAAGAGTAAAAATGAAGAAGAAGATTAAAAATGAAGAAGAAGAGTAAAAAATGAAGAAGAAGAGTAAAAATGAAGAAGAAGAGTAAAAAATGAAGAAGAAGAGTAAAAAAATGAAGAAGAAGAGTAAAAAAATGAAGAAAAGGAGTAAAAAATGAAGAAGAAGAGTAAAAAATGAAGAAGAAGAGTAAAAATGAAGAAGAAGAGTAAAAAATGAAGAAGAAGAGTAAAAATGAAGAAGAAGAGTAAAAAAGAAGAAGAAGAGTAAAAAAATGAAGAAGAGTAAAAATGAAGAAGAAGAGTAAAAAATGAAGAAGAAGAGTAAAAAATGAAGAAGAAGAGTAAAAATGAAGAAGAAGAGTAAAAAATGAAGAAGAAGAGTAAAAATGAAGAAGAAGAGTAAAAATGAAGAAGAAGAGTAAAAAAGAAGAAGAAGAGTAAAAAATGAAGAAGAAGAGTAAAAAATGAAGAAGAAGAGTAAAAAATGAATAAGAAGAGAAAAAAAATGAAGAAGAGTAAAAAATGAAGAAGAAGAGTAAAAAATGAAGAAGAGGGGTAAAAAATGAAGAAGAAGAGTAAAAAATGAAGAAGAAGAGTAAAAAATGAAGAAGAAGAGTAAAAAATGAAGAAGAAGAGTAAAAATGAAGAAGAAGAGTAAAAATGAAGAAGAAGAGTAAAAAATGAAGAAGAGGAGTAAAAAATGAAGAAGAAAAGTAAAAAATGAAGAAGAAGAGTAAAAATGAAGAAGAAGAGTAAAAAATGAAGAAGAAGAGTAAAAAATGAAGAAGAGGAGTAAAAAATGAAGAAGAAGAGTAAAAAATGAAGAAGAAGAGTAAAAAATGAAGAAGAAGAGTAAAAAATGAAGAAGAAGAGTAAAAATGAAGAAGAAGAGTAAAAATGAAGAAGAAGAGTAAAAAATGAAGAAGAGTAAAAATGAAGAAGAAGAGTAAAAATGAAGAAGAAGAGTAAAAATGAAGAAGAAGAGTAAAAAATGAAGAAGAAGAGTAAAAAATGAAGAAGAGTAAAATATGAAGAAGAAGAGTAAAAAATGAAGAAGAAGAGTAAAAATGAAGAAGAAGAATAAAAAAGAAGAAGAAGAGTAAAAAATGAAGAAGAAGAGTAAAAATGAAGAAGAGGAGTAAAAAATGAAGAAGAAGAGTAAAAAATGAAGAGGAAGTGTAAAAATGAAGAAGAAGAGTAAAAAAATGAAGAAGAAGAGTAAAAATGAAGAAGAAGAGTAAAAAATGAAGAAGAAGAGTAAAAAAATGAAGAAGAAGAGTAAAAATGAAGAAGAAGAGTAAAAATGAAGAAGAAGAGTAAAAAATGAAGAAGAAGAGTAAAAAATGAAGAAGAAGAGTAAAAAATGAAGAAGAAGAGTAAAATGAAGAAGAAGAATAAAAAAGAAGAAGAAGAGTAAAAAATGAAGAAGAAGAGTAAAAATGAAGAAGAAGAGTAAAAATGAAGAAGAAGAGTAAAAAATGAAGAAGAAGAGTAAAATGAAGAAGAAGAGGAAAGAATGAAGAGGAAGAGTAAAAATGAAGAAGAAGAGTAAAAATGAAGAGGAAGTGTAAAAATGAAGAAGAAGAGTAAAAATGAAGAAGAAGAGTAAAAATGAAGAAGAAGAGTAAAAAATGAAGAAGAAGAGTAAAAATGAAGAAGAAGAGTAAAAATGAAGAAGAAGAGTAAAATGAATGAAGAAGAGTAAAAAATGAAGAAATGAAGAGTAAAAATGAAGAAGAAGAGTAAAAATGAAGAAGAGTAAAAATGAAGAAGAAGAGTAAAAAATGAAGAAGAAGAGTAAAAATGAAGAAGAAGAGTAAAAAATGAAGAAGAGGAGTAAAAAATGAAGAAGAAGAGTAAAAATGAAGAAGAAGAGTAAAAATGAAAAAGAAGAGTAAAAAAGAAGAAGAAGAGTAAAAAATGAAGAAGAAGAGTAAAAATGAAGAAGAAGAGTAAAATGAAGAGGAAGAGTAAAAAATGAAGAAGAAGAGTAAAAAATGAAGAAGAAGAGTAAAAAAGAAGAAGAAGAGTAAAATGAAGAAGAAGAGTAAAATGAAGAAGAAGAGTAAAAATGAAGAAGAAGAGTAAAAATGAAGAAGAAGAGTAAAAAATGAAGAAGAATAGTAAAAATGGAAAGAAGAAGAGTGAAAAATGAAGAAGAAGAGTAAAATGAAGAAGAAGAGTAAAAAAATGAAGAAGAAGAGTAAAAATGAAGAAGGAGTAAAATGAAGAAGAAAAGGAAAAAATGAAGAAGAAGTGTAAAAATGAAGAAGAAGAGTAAAAATGAAGAAGAAGAGTAAAAATGAAGAAGAAGAAGATAGTAAAAATGAAGAGGAAGAGTAAAAATGAAGAAGAAGAGTAAAAAATGAAGAAGAAGAGTAAAAAATGAAGAAGAAGAGTAAAAATGAAGAAGAAGAGTAAAAATGAAGAAGAAGAGTAAAAATGAAGAAGAAGAGTAAAATGAAGAAGAAGAGTAAAAAATGAAGAAGAAGAGTAAAAATGAAGAAGAAGAGTAAAAATGAAGAAGAAGAGTAAAAAATGAAGAAGAAGAGTAAAAATGAAGAAGAAGAGTAAAAAATGAAGAAGAAGAGTAAAAATGAAGAAGAAGAGTAAAAAATGAAGAAGAAGAGTAAAAATGAAGAAGAAGAGTAAAAATGAAGAAGAAGAGTAAAATGAAGAAGAAGAGTAAAAATGAAGAAGAAGAGTAAAAAATGTAGAAGAAGAGTAAAAATGAAGAAGAAGAGTAAAATGAAGAAGAAGAGTAAAAATGAAGAAGAAGAGTAAAATGAAGAAGAAGAAGAGTAAAAATGAAGAAGAAGAGTAAAAAATGAAGAAGAGTAAAATGAAGAAGAAGAGTAAAAAAAGAAGAAGAGTAAAATGAAGAAGAAGAGTAAAATGAAGAAGAAGAGTAAAATGAAGAAGAAGAGTAAAAAATGAAGAAGAAGAGTAAAAAATGAAGAAGAAGAGTAAAAATGAAGAAGAAGAGGAGTAAAAAATGAAGAAGAAGAGTAAAAAATGAAGAAGAAGAGTAAAAAAATGAAGAAGAGTAAAAAAATGAAGAAGAAGAGCAAAAAATGAAGCAGAAGAGTAAAAAATGAAAAAGAAGAGTAAAAAATGAAGAAGAAGAGTAAAAATGAAGAAGAAGAGTAAAAAAGAAGAAGAAGAGTAAAAAATGAAGAAGAAGAGTAAAAATGAAGAAGAAGAGTAAAAAAGAAGAAGAAGAGTAAAAAAATGAAGAAGAAGAGTAAAAATGAAGAAGAAGAGTAAAATGAGAGAAGAAGAGTAAAAATGAAGAAGAAGAGTAAAAAATGAAGAAGAAGAGAAAAAAAGAAGAAGAGTAAAAAATGAAGAAGAAGAGTAAAAATGAAGAAGAAGAGTAAAAAATGAAGAAGAAGAGTAAAAAATGAAGAAGAGTAAAAAATGAAGAAGAAGAGTAAAAATGAAGAAGAAGAGTAAAAATGAAGAAGAAGAGTAAAAAATGAAGAAGAAGAGTAAAAAAGAAGAAGAAGAGTAAAAAAATGAAGAAGAAGAGTAAAAATGAAGAAGAAGAGTAAAAATGAAGAAGAAGAGTAAAAAATGAAGAAGAGTAAAAAAATGAAGAAGAAGAGTAAAAATGAAGAAGAAGAGTAAAAATGAAGAAGAAGAGTAAAAAATGAAGAAGAAGAGTAAAAAAATGAAGAAGAAGAGTAAAATGAAGAAGAAGAGTAAAAAATGAAGAAGAAGAGTAAAAATGAAGAAGAAGAGTAAAATGAAGAAGAAGAGTAAAAATGAAGAAGAAGAGTAAAAAATGAAGAAGAAGAGTAAAAATGAAGAAGAAGAGTAAAAATGAAGAAGAAGAGTAAAATGAAGAAGAAGAGTAAAAATGAAGAAGAAGAAGTAAAAAAATGAAGAAGAGTAAAATAAATGATGAAGATGAGTTTAAAATGATGAAGAAGAGTAAAATATGAAGATGAAAAGTAAAAAATGAAGCAGAAGTGTTAAAATGGAGAACAAGAATAAAAAAGAAGAAGAAGAGTAAAAATGAAGAAGAAGAGTAAAAATGAAGAGGAGGAGTAAAAAATGAAGAAGAAGAGTAAAAAATGAAGAAGAAGAGTAAAAATGAAGAAGAGGAGTAAAAATGAAGAAGAAGAGTAAAAAATGAAGAAGAAGAGTAAAAAATGAAGAAGAAGAGTAAAAAATGAAGAAGAAGAGTAAAAAATGAAGAAGAGGAGTAAAAAATGAAGAAGAAAAGTAAAAAATGAAGAGGAAGTGTAAAAATGAAGAAGAAGAGTAAAAAAGAAGAAGAAGAGTAAAAAATGAAGAAGAAGAGTAAAAAATGAAGAAGAAGAGTAAAAAATGAAGAAGAAGAGTAAAAAATGAAGAAGAAGAGTAAAAAATGAAGAAGAAGAGTAAAAATTGAAGAAGAAGAGTAAAAAATGAAGAAGAAGAGTAAAAATGAAGAAGAAGAGTAAAAAATGAAGAAGAAGAGTAAAATGAAGAAGAAGAGTAAAATGAAGAAGAAGAGTAAAAAATGAAGAAGAAGAGTAAAAAAATCAAGAAAAAGACTAAAAATGAAGAAGAAGAGTAAAAATGAAGAAGAACAGTAAAAAATAAAAAAGAAGAGTAAAAAAATGAAGAAGAACAGTAAAAAATGAAGAAGACTAAAAAATGAAGAAGAGTAAAAAATGAAGAAGAAGAGTAAAAAAATGAAAAAGAAGAGTAAAAATGAAGAAGAAGAGTAAAAAATGAAGAAGAAGAGTAAAAAATGAAGAAGAAGAGTAAAAAAGAAGAAGAGTAAAAAATGAAGAAGAGTAAAAAATGAAGAAGAAGAGTAAAAAATGAAGAAGAAGAGTAAAAATGAAGAAGAAGAGTAAAAAATGAAGAAGAAGAGTAAAAATGAAGAAGAAGAGTAAAAAATGAAGAAGAAGAGTAAAAATGAAGGAGAAGAATAAAAAAGAAGAAGAGTAAAAAATGAAGAAGAAGAGTAAAAATGAAGAAGAAGAGTAAAAATAAAGAAGAAGAGTAAAAAAATGAAGAAGAAGAGTAAAAATGAAGAAGAGTAAAAAAAATGAAGAAGAAGAGTAAAAAATGAAGAAGAAGAGTAAAAAATGAAGAAGAAGAGTAAAAATGAAGAAGAAGAGTAAAAATGAAGAAGAAGAGTAAAAAATGAAGAAGAAGAGTAAAAATGAAGAAGAAGAGTAAAAATGAAGAAGAAGAGTAAAAAATGAAGAAGAAGAGTAAAAAATGAAGAAGAGTAAAAAATGAAGAAGAAGAGTAAAAAATGTAGAAGAAGAGTAAAAATGAAGAAGAAGAGCAAAAAAGAAGAAGAAGAGTAAAAAAATGAAGAAGAGTAAAAAAATGAAGAAGAAGAGTAAAAATGAAGAAGAAGAGTAAAAAAATCAAGAAGAAGAGTAAAAAGGAAGAAGAAGAGTAAAAATGAAGAAGGAAGAGTAAAAAATGAAGAGAAAAAATGAAGAAGAAGAGAAAAAAAGATGGAAAAAGGTCAAAAAATGAAGAAGAGTAAAATGAAGGAAGAAGAGTAAACAATGAATGGAGGAAGATAAAAATGGAAGAAGAAGAGTAAAAAATGAAGAAGAAGAGTAAAAATGAAGAAGAGTAAAAAATGAAGAAGAGTAAAATGAAGAAAGAGTAAAAAATGAAGAAGAAAATAAAAAATGAAGAAGAAGAGTAAAAAATCCGTCAAAGAGGAAGAGTAAAAAATGAAGAAGAAGAGTAAAAAAATGAAGAAGGAAGAGTAAAAAATGAAGAAGTAAAAAATGAAGAGTAGAAAAAATGAATAAGAAGAGTAAAAAAAATGAAAGAGGAAGAGTAAAAAATGAAGAAGAAGAGTAAAAAATGAAGAGAAGAGAGTAAAAACATGAAGAAGAAAAAATAGAAGAAGAGTAAAAAATGAAGAAGAAGAAAAAAGAATGAAAAAGAGTAAAAATGAAGAAGAAGAGTAAAAAAGAAGAAGAAGAGTAAAAAAATGAAGAAGAAGAAGAGTAAAAAATGAAGAAGAAGTAAAAGAATGAGGAAGAGGTAGAAAAATGAAGAAGAGTAAAAAAATGAAGAAGAAGAGTAAAAAATGAAGAAGAAGAGTAAAATGAAGAAGTAGAGTAAAATAATGAAGAAGAGTAAAAAATGGAAGAAGAAGAGAAAAATGAAAAGAGTAAAATGAAGAAGAAGAGTAAAATGAAGAAGAAGAGTAAAAATGAAGAAGAAGAGTAAAAAATGAAGAAGAAGAGTAAAAATGAAGAAGGAAGAGTAAAATGAAGAAGAAGAGTAAAAAAATGAAGGAAGAGTAAAATGAAGAAGAAGAGTAAAAAATGAAGAAGAAGAGTAAAAAATGAAGAAGAAGAGTAAAATGAAGAAGAAGAGTTAAAAAATGAAAGAAGAAGAGTAAAAAATGAAGAAGAGTAAAAAAGAAGGTAAAAGAGTAAAAAATGAAGAAGAAGAGTAAAAATGAAGAAGAAGAGTAAAAAATGAAGAAGAAGAGTAAAATGAAGAAGAAGAGTAAAAATGAAGAAGAAGAGTAAAAAATGAAGAAGAAGAGTAAAAATGAAGAACAAGAGTAAAAAAGAAGAAGAAGAGTAAAAATGAAGAAGAAGAGTAAAATGAAGAAGAAGAGTAAAAATGAAGAAGAAGAGTAAAAATGAAGAAGAAGAGTAAAAAATGAAGAAGAAGAGTAAAAATGAAGAAGAAGAGTAAAAAAATGAAGAAGAAGAGTAAAAAATGAAGAAGAAGAGTAAAAAATGAAGAAGAGTAAAAAAATGAAGAAGAGTTAAAAAAATGAAGAAGAAGAGTAAAAATGAAGAAGAAGAGTAAAAAATGAAGAAGAAGAGTAAAAAATGAAGAAGAAGAGTAAAAATGAAGAAGAAGAGTAAAAAATGAAGAAGAAGAGTAAAAATGAAGAAGAAGAGTAAAAATGAAGAAGAAGAGTAAAAAATGAAGAAGAAGAGTAAAAAATGAAGAAGAAGAGTAAAAATGAAGAACAAGAGTAAAAATGAAGAAGAAGAGTAAAAAATGAAGAAGAAGAGTAAAAAATGAAGAAGAAGAGTAAAAAATGAAGAAGAAGAGTAAAAAATGAAGAAGAAGAGTAAAAAATGAAGAAGAAGAGTAAAAAATGAAGAAGAAGAGTAAAAAATGAAGAAGAGTAAAAAATGAAGAAGAGTAAAATATGAAGAAGAAGAGTAAAAAATGAAGAAGAAGAGTAAAAAAGAAGAAGAGTAAAAAAATGAAGAAGAGTAAAAAAATGAAGAAGAAGAGTAAAAATGAAGAAGAAGAGTAAAAAATGAAGAAGAGTAAAAAAAATGAAGAAGAAGAGTAAAAATGAAGAAGAAGAGTAAAAAATGAAGAAGAAGAGTAAAAATGAAGAAGAAGAGTAAAAAAATGAAGAAGAAGAGTAAAAATGAAGAAGAAGAGTAAAAATGAAGAAGAAGAGTAAAAAAGAAGAAGAAGAGTAAAAAATGAAGAAGAAGAGTAAAAAATGAAGAAGAAGAGTAAAAATGAAGAAGAAGAGTAAAAAAGAAGAAGAAGAGTAAAATAGAAGAAGAGTAAAAAATGAAGAAGAAGAGTAAAAATGAAGAAGAAGAGTAAAAATGAAGAAGAAGAAGAGTAAAAATGAAGAAGAAGAGTAAAAAATGAAGAAGAAGAGTAAAATGAAGAAGAAGAGTAAAAAATGAAGAAGAAGAGTAAAAAATGAAGAAGAAGAGTAAAAATGAAGAAGAAGAGTAAAAAAATGAAGAAGAAGAGTAAAAAATGAAGAAGAAGAGTAAAAAATGAAGAAGAAGAGTAAAAAATGAAGAAGAAGAATAAAAAAGAAGAAGAAGAGTAAAAAATGAAGAAGAGTAAAAAAGAAGAAGAGTAAAAAAATGAAGAAGAAGAGTAAAAAATGAAGAAGAAGAGTAAAAAATGAAGAGGAAGTGTAAAAATGAAGAAGAAGAGTAAAAATGAAGAAGAAGAGTAAAAATGAAGAAGAAGAGTAAAAAATGAAGAAGAGGAGTAAAAAATGAAGAAGAGCAAAAAAAATGAAGAAGAAGAGTAAAAAATGAAGAAGAAGAGTAAAAAATGAAGAATAAAATGAAGAAAGAGTAAAAAGATGAAGAAGAAGAGTAAAAATGGAAGAAGAGTAAAATGAAGGAGAAGAGTAAAATGAAGAAGGAGTAAAAATGAAGAAGAGTAAAATGAAGAAGAAGAGTAAAAATGAAGGAGAAGAATAAAAATGAAGAAGAAGAGTAAAAAAAATGAAGAAGAAGAGTAAAAAATGAAGAAGAAGAGTAAAAATGAAGAAGAGTAAAAAGAAGGGGAAGAGTAAAATGAAGAAGAAGAGTATCAAAAATGAAGAAATAAAAAATGATCCATCGAAGAAGAGTAAAAATCATCAAAAATGAAGAGTAAAAAAGAAGAAGAAGAGTAAAAATGAAGAAAGTGTAAAAAATGAAGAAAGTAAAAAATGAAGAAGAAGGAGTAAAAAATGAAAAAGAAGAGTAAAAAAGAGGGAGAAGAGTAAAAATGAAGAAGAAGAGTAAAAATGAAGAAGAAGAGTAAAAATGAAGAAGAAGAGTAATAATGAAGAAGAAGAGTAAAAAAGAAGAAGAAGAGAAAAAATGAAGAAGAGTAAAAAAATGAAGAAGAAGAGTAAAAATGAAGAAGAAGAGTAAAAAATGAAGAAGAAGAGTAAAAATGAAGAAGAAGAATAAAAAAGAAGAAGAAGAGTAAAAAATGAAGAAGAAGAGTAAAAATGAAGAAGAGTAAAAATGAAGAAGAGTAAAAAAATGAAGAAGAAGAGTAAAAAATGAAGAAGAAGAGTAAAAAATGAAGAAGAAGAGTAAAAATGAAGAAGAGTAAAAATGAAGAAGAAGAGTAAAAAATGAAGAAGAAGAGTAAAAAATGAAGAAGAAGAGTAAAAATGAAGAAGAAGAGTAAAAATGAAGAAGAAGAGTAAAAAATGAAGAAGAGTAAAAATGAAGAAGAAGAGTAAAAAATGAAGAAGAAGAGTAAAAAATGAAGAAGAAGAGTAAAAATGAAGAAGAAGAGTAAAAATGAAGAAGAAGAGTAAAAAATGAAGAAGAGGAGTAAAAAATGAAGAAGAAGAGTAAAATGAAGAAAAAAATGAAGAAGAAGAGTAAAAAGAAGAAGGAAGAGTAAAAAATGAAGAAGAAGAGTAAAAAATGAAGAAGAAGAGTAAAAAATGAAGAAGAAGAGTAAAAATGAAGAGTAAAATGAAGTAAAAATAAAATGAAGAAGAAGAGTAAAAAATGAAGAAGAAGAGTAAAAATGAAGAAGAAGAGTAAAAAATGAAGAAGAAGAGTAAAAAATGAAGAAGAGAAGTAAAAAATGAAGAAGAAGAGTAAAAAATGAAGAAGAAGAGTAAAAAATGAAGAAAAAGAGAAAAAATGAAGAAGAAGAGTAAAAAATGAAGAAGAAGAGTAAAAAATGAAGAAGAAGAGGAAAAAATGAAGAAGAGTAAAAGAGAAAAAGAAGAGTAAAAATGGAGAAGAAGAGAAAAAAATGCAGAAGAAGTAGAGTAAAAAATGAAGAACAGGAGTAAAAAATGAAGTAGAAGAGTAATAAATGAAGAAGAAGAGTAAAATGAAGAAGAAGAGTAAAAATGAAGAAGAAGAGTAAAAAATGAAGAAGAAGAGTAAAAAATGAAGAAGAAGAGTAAAAAAATGAAGAAGAAGAGTAAAAATGAAGAAGAAGAGTAAAAATGAAGAAGAGTAAAAAATGAAGAAGAAGAGTAAAAAATGAAGAAGAAGAGTAAAAAATGAAGAAGAAGAGTAAAAAATGAAGAAGAAGAGTAAAAAATGAAGAAGAAGAGTAAAAATGAAGAAGAAGAGTAAAAAAATGAAGAAGAGTAAAAATGAAGAAGAGTAAAAAATGAAGAAGAAGAGTAAAAAATGAAGAAGAAGAGTAAAAATGAAGAAGAAGAGTAAAAAATGAAGAAGAGTAAAAATGAAGAAGAAGAATAAAAAAGAAGAAGAGTAAAAAATGAAGAAGAAGAGTAAAAATGAAGAAGAAGAGTAAAAAATGAAGAAGAAGAGTAAAAAAATGAAGAAGAGTAAAAATGAAGAAGAAGAGTAAAAATGAAGAAGAGTAAAAAATGAAGAAGAAGAGTAAAAAATGAAGAAGAAGAGTAAAAATGAAGAAGAAGAGTAAAAATGAAGAAGAAGAGTAAAAAATGAAGAAGAGTAAAAATGAAGAAGAAGAATAAAAAAGAAGAAGAGTAAAAAATGAAGAAGAGTAAAAATGAAGAAGAAGAGTAAAAAATGAAGAAGAAGAGTAAAAAAATGAAGAAGAAGAGTAAAGAAGAAGAAGAAGAGTAACAAAATGAAGAAGAAGAGTAAAAAATGAAGAAGAGTAAAAAATGAAGAAGAAGAGTAAAAAATGAAGAAGAGGAGTAAAAAATGAAGAAGAAGAGTAAAAATGAAGAAGAAGAGTAAAAATGAGAAGAAGAGTAAAAATGAAGAAGAAGAGTAAAAAATGAAGAAGAAGAGTAAAAAATGAAGAAGAAGAGTAAAAAAATGAAGAAGAAGAGTAAAAATGAAGAAGAAGAGTAAAAAATGAAGAAGAAGAGTAAAAAAATGAAGAAGAAGAGTAAAAATGAAGAAGAAGAGTAAAAATGAAGAAGAGTAAAAAAAATGAAGAAGAAGAGTAAAAAATGAAGAAGAGTAAAAAATGAAGAAGAGTAAAAAATGAAGAAGAAGAGTAAAAATGAAGAAGAAGAGTAAAAAAGAAGAAGAGTAAAAAAATGAAGAAGAAGAGTAAAAATGAAGAAGAAGAGTAAAAAATGAAGAAGAAGAGTAAAAAATGAAGAAGAAGAGTAAAAAAATGAAGAAGAAGAGTAAAAATGAAGAAGAAGAGTAAAAATGAAGAAGAAGAGTAAAAATGAAGAAGAAGAGTAAAAAATGAAGAAGAAGAGTAACAAAAATGAAGAAGAAGAGTAAAAATGAAGAAGAAGAGTAAAAATGAAGAAGAAGAGTAAAAAATGAAGAAGAAGAGTAAAAAATGAAGAAGAGTAAAAATGAAGAAGAAGAGTAAAAAATGAAGAAGGAGAGTAAAAATGAAGAAGAAGAGAAAAAAATGAAGAAGAAGAGTAAAAATGAAGAAGAAGAGTAAAAAATGAAGAAGAAGAGTAAAAATGAAGAAGAAGAGTAAAAAAGAAGAAGAGTAAAAAAGAAGAAGAGTGAAAAATGAAGAAGAAGAGTAAAAAATGAAGAAGAAGAGTAAAAAATGAAGAAGAAGAGTAAAAATGAAAAAGAAGAGAAATAATGAAGAAGAAGAAAAAAAATGAAGAAGAAGAGTAAAAATTAAGAAGAAGAGTAAAAATGAAGAAGAAGAGTAAAAAATGAAGAAGAAGAGTAAAAAATGAAGAAGAGGAGTAAAAAATGAAGAAGAAGAGTAAAAATGAAGAAGAAGAGTAAAAATGAAGAAGAAGAGTAAAAATGAAGAAGAAGAGTAAAAAAGAAGAAGAGTCAAAATGAAGAAGAAGAGTAAAAATGAAGAAGAAGAGTAAAAATGAAGAAGAAGAGTAAAAAATGAAGAAGAGTAAAAATGAAGAAGAAGAGTAAAAAATGAAGAAGAAGAGTAAAAATGAAGAAGAAGAGTAAAATAATGAAGAAGAAGAGTAAAAATGAAGAAGAGGAGTAAAAAATGAAGAAGAGTAAAAAATGAAGAAGAAGAGTAAAAATGAAGAAGAAGAGTAAAAATGAAGAAGAAGAGTAAAAAATGAAGAAGAGTAAAAATGAAGAAGAAGAATAAAAAAGAAGAGTAAAAAAAATGAAGAAGAAGAGTAAAAAATGAAGAAGAGTAAAAAATGAAGAAGAAGAGTAAAAAATGAAGAAGAAGAGTAAAAATGAAGAAGAAGAGTAAAAAATGAAGAAGAAGAGTAAAAATGAAGAAGAAGAGTAAAAATGAAGAAGAAGAGTAAAAAAATGAAGAAGAAGAGTAAAAATGAAGAAGAAGAGTAAAAATGAAGAAGAAGAGTAAAAATGAAGAAGAGAAAAAAAATGAAGAAGAAGAGTCAAAATGAAGAAGAAGAGTAAAAAATTAAGAAGAAGAGTAAAAATGAAGAAGAAGAGTAAAAATGAAGAAGAAGAGTAAAAATGAAGAAGAAGAGTAAAATGAAGAAGAAGAGTAAAAAATGAAGAAGAAGAGTAAAAAATGAAGAAGAAGAGTAAAAAATTGAAGAATAACAGTAAAAATTAAGAAGAAGATTAAAAAATGAAGAAGAAGATTAAAAAAATGAAGAATAGTAAAAAAAATGAAGAAGAGTAAAAAATGAAGAAGAAGAGTAAAAAATGAAGAAGAAGAGTAAAATGAAGAAGAAGAGTAAAAATGAAGAAGAAGAGTAAAAAAAATGAAGAAGAAGAGTAAAAAATGAAGAAGAAGAGTAAAAAATGAAGAAGGAAGAGATGAAAGAGGTAAAATGAAGAAGAAGAGTAAAAAATGAAGAAGAAGAGTAAAAAATGAAGAAGAAGAGTAAAAATGAAGAAGAAGAGTAAAAATGAAGAAGAAGAGTAAAATGAAGAAGAAGAGTAAAAATGAAGAAGAAGAGTAAAAATGAAGAAGAAGAGTAAAAAATGAAGAGGAAGAGTGAAAAATGAAGAAGAGTAAAAAAGAAGAAGAGTAAAAAATGAAGAAGAGTAAAAATGAAGAAGAAGAGTAAAAAATGAAGAAGAGTAACAAAATGAAGAAGAGTTAAAAAAATGAAGAAGAAGAGTAAAAAAATGAAGAAGAAGAGTAAAAATGAAGAAGAAGAGTAAAAAATGAAGAAGAAGAGTAAAAATGAAGAAGAAGAGTAAAAATGAAGAAGAAGAGTAAAAAATGAAGAAGAATAGTAAAAAAATGAAGAAGAAGAGTAAAAAATGAAGAAGAAGAGTAAAAATGAAGAAGAAGAGTAATAATGAAGAGTAAAATGAAGAAGAAGAGTAAAAAATGAAGAAGAGTAAAAATGAAGCAGAAGAATAAAAAAGAAGAAGAGTAAAAAATGAAGAAGAAGAGTAAAAATGAAGAAGAAGAATAAAAAAGAAGAAGAAGAGTAAAAAATGAAGAAGAAGAGTAAAAATGAAGAAGAAGAGTAAAAATGAAGAAGAAGAGTAAAAAAGAAGAAGAAGAGTAAAAAAATGAAGAAGAAGAGTAAAAATGAAGAAGAAGAGTAAAAAATGAAGAAGAAGAGTAAAAATGAAGAAGAAGAGTAAAAAATGAAGAAGAAGAGTAAAAAAATGAAGAAGAAGAGTAAAAAATGAAGAAGAAGAGTAAAAAATGAAGAAGAAGAGTAAAAATGAAGAAGAAGAGTAAAAAATGAAGAAGAAGAGTAAAAATGAAGAAGAAGAGTAAAAATGAAGAAGAAGAGTAAAAATGAAGAAGAAGAGTAAAAAATGAAGAAGAGTAAAAAATGAAGAAGAAGAGTAAAAAAAGAAGAAGAAGAGTAAAAAAATGAAAAAGAAGAGTAAAAATGAAGAAGAAGAGTAAAAAATGAAGAAGAAGAGTAAAAAATGAAGAAGAAGAGGAAAAAATGAAGAAGAGTAAAAATGAAGAAGAAGAGTAAAAATGAAGAAGAAGAGTAAAAATGAAGAAGAAGAGTAAAAATGAAGAAGAAGAGTAAAAAATGAAGAAGAAGAGTAAAAAAATGAAGAAGAGTAAAAATGAAGAAGAAGAGTAAGAGTGAAGAGTAAAATGAAGAAGAAGAGTAAAATGAAGAAGAAGAGTAAAAAATGAAGAAGAAGAGTAAAATGAAGAAGAAGAGTAAAAATGAAGAAGAAGAGTAAAAATGAAGAAGAAGAGTAAAAATGAACAAGAAGAGTAAAAAATGAAGAAGAGTAAAAAATGAAGAAGAGGAGTAAAAATGAAGAAGAAGAGTAAAAAATGAAGAAGAAGGTAAAATGAAGAAGAAGAGTAAAAATGAAGAAGAAGAGTAAAAATGAAGAAGAAGAGTAAAAATGAAGAAGAAGAGTAAAATGAAGAAGAAGAGTAAAAAATGAAGAAGAGTAAAAAATGAAGAAGAAGAGTAAAAATGAAGAAGAAGAGTAAAAATGAAGAAGAAGAGTAAAAAATGAAGAAGAAGAGTAAAAAATGAAGGAAGAGTAAAAAATGAAGAAGAAGAGTAAAATGAAGAAGAAGAGTCAAAAATGAAGAAGAAGAGTAAAAATGAAGAAGAAGAGTAAAAATGAAGAAGGAAGAGTAAAAAATGAAGAAAAGGAGTAAAAATGAATAAGAAGAGTAAAAAATGAAGAAGAAGAGTAAAAAATGAAGAAGAAGAGTAAAAATGAAGAAGAAGAGTAAAAATGAAGAAGAAGAGTAAAAATGAAGAAGAAGAGTAAAAAATGAAGAAGAAGAGTAAAATGAAGAAGAAGAGTAAAAATGAAGAAGAAGAGTAAAAAATGAAGAAGAAGAGTAAAAATGAAGAAGAAGAGTAAAAATGAAGAAGAAGAGTAAAAATGAAGAAGAAGAGTAAAAAATGAAGAAGAAGAGTAAAAATGAAGAAGAAGAGTAAAATGAAGAAGAAGAGGAAAAAATGAAGAAGAAGAGTAAAAATGAAGAAGAAGAGTAAAATGAAGAGGAAGAGTAAAATGAAGAAGAAGAGTAAAAATGAAGAAGAAGAGTAAAATGAAGAAGAAGAGTAAAATGAAGAAGAAGAGTAAAAATGAAGAAGAAGAGTAAAAAAATGAAGAAGAAGAAGTAAAAATGAAGAAGAAGAGTAAAAATGAAGAAGAAGAGTAAAAATGAAGAGGAAGAGTGAAAAATGAAGAAGAAGAGTAAAATGAAGAAGAGAGTAAAAAATGAAGAAGAAGAGTAAAAATGAAGAAGAAGAGTAAAAATGAAGAAGAAGAGTAAAAATGAAGAAGAAGAGTAAAATGAAGAAGAAGAGTAAAAAATGAAGAAGAAGAAGAGTAAAAATGAAGAAGAAGAGTAAAAATGAAGAAGAAGAGTAAAAAATGAAGAAGAGTAAAAATGAAGAAGAAGAGTAAAAATGAAGAAGAAGAGTAAAATGAAGAAGAAGAGTAAAAATGAAGAAGAAGAGTAAAATGAAGAAGAAGAGTAAAAATGAAGAAGAAGAGTAAAATGAAGAAGAAGAGTAAAAAATGAAGAAGAAGAGTAAAAATGAAGAAGAAGAGTAAAAAAGAAGAAGAAGAGAAAAAATGAAGAAGAAGAGTAAAATGAAGATGAAGAGTAAAAATGAAGAAGAAGAGTAAAAATGAAGAAGAATAGTGAAAAATGAAGAAGAAGAGTAAAAAATGAAGAAGAAGAGTAAAAATGAAGAAGAAGAGTAAAAATAAAGAAGAAGAGTAAAAAATGAAGAAGAAAAGTAAAAATGAAGAAGAGTAAAAAAGAAGAAGAGTAAAAAATGAAGAAGAAGAGTAAAAATGAAGAAGAAGAGTAAAAAATGAAGAAGAAGAGTAAAAAAGAAGAGGAAGAGTAAAAAATGAAGAAGAAGAGTAAAAAATGAAGAAGAAGAGTGAAAAATGAAGAGGAAGAGTAAAAAAATGAAGAAGAAGAGTAAAAATGAAGAAGAAGAGTAAAAATGAAGAAGAAGAGTAAAAAAATGAAGAAGAGAAAAATGAAGAAGAAGAAGAGTAAAAAATGAAGAAGAGGAGTAAAAATGAAGAAGAAGAGTAAAAAATGAAGAAGAAGAGTAAAAAAATGAAGAAGAAGAGTAAAAAATGAAGAAAAGTAAAAATGAAGAATAAAAGAAAAAATGAAGAAGAAGAGTAAAAATGAAGAAGAAGAGTAAAAATGAAGAAGAAGAGTAAAAATGAAGAAGAAGAGTAAAAATGAAGAAGAAGAGTAAAAATGAAGAAGAAGAGTAAAATGAAGAAGAAGAGTAAAAATGAAGAAGAAGAGTAAAAATGAAGAAGAAGAGTAAAAATGAATAAGAAGAGTAAAAAAGAAGAAGAGTAAAAAATGAAGAAGAAGAGTGAAAAATGAAGAGGAAGAGTAAAAAATGAGGAAGAAGAGTAAAAAATGAAGAAGAAGAGTAAAATGAAGAAGAAGAGTAAAAATGAAGAAGAAGAGTAAAAATGAAGAAGAACAGTAAAAAATGAAGAAGAAGAGTAAAAATGAAGAAGAAGAGTAAAAAAGAAGAAGGGTAAAAATGAAGAAGAAGAGCAAAAAAGAAGAAGGGTAAAAATGAAGAACAAGAGTAAAAATGAAGAAGAAGAGTAAAAATGAAGAAGAAGAGTAAAAATGAAGAAGAAGAGTAAAAATGAAGAAGAAGAGTAAAAAATGAAGAAGAAGAGTAAAAATGAAGAAGAAGAGTAAAAATGAAGAAGAAGAGTAAAAAATGAAGAAGAGTAAAAATGAAGAAGAAGAGTAAAAATGAAGAAGAAGAGTAAAAAAATGAAGAAGAAGAGTAAAAAATGAAGAAGAAGAGTAAAAATGAAGAAGAAGAGTAAAAATGAAGAAGAGGAGTAAAAAATGAAGAAGAAGAGTAAAAAATGAAGAAGAAGAGTAAAAATGAAGAAGAGTAAAAATGAAGAAGAAGAGTAAAAAATGAAGAAGAAGAGTAAAAATGAAGAAGAAGAGTAAAAATGAAGAAGAAGAGTAAAAAATGAAGAAGAGGAGTAAAATGAAGAAGAAGAGTAAAAAATGAAGAAGAAGAGTAAAAATGAAGAAGAAGAGTAAAAATGAAGAAGAAGAGTAAAAAATGAAGAAGAAGAGTAAAAATGAAGAAGAAGAGTAAAAATGAAGAAGAAGAGTAAAAATGAAGAAGAAGAGTAAAAATGAAGAAGAAGAGTAAAATGAAGAAGAAGAGTAAAATGAAGAAGAAGAGTAAAAATGAAGAAGAAGAGTAAAAATGAAGAAGAAGAAGAGTAAAAATGAAGAAGAAGAGTAAAAAATGAAGAAGAAGAGTAAAATGAAGAAGAAGAGTAAAAATGAAGAAGAAGAGTAAAATGAAGAAGAAGAGTAAAATGAAGAAGAAGAGTAAAATGAAGAAGAAGAGTAAAAATGAAGAAGAAGAGTAAAAAATGAAGAAGAATAGTAAAAAATGAAGAAGAAGAGAAATAATGAAGAAGAAGAGTAAAAATGAAGAAGAAGAGTAAAAATGAAGAATAAGAGTAAAAAATGAAGAAGAAGAGTAAAATGAAGAAGAAGAGTAAAATGAAGAAGAAGAATAAAAAAGAAGAAGAAGAGTAAAAATTGAAGAAGAAGAGTAAAAAAGAAGAAGAGTAAAAAATGAAGAAGAAGAGTAAAAATGAAGAAGAAGAGTAAAAATGAAGAAGAAGAGGAAAAAATGAAGAAGAGTAAAAATGAAGAAGAAGAGTAAAAATGAAGAAGAAGAGTAAAAAAGAAGAAGAGTAAAAAAATGAAGAAGAGTAAAAAAAATGAAGAAGAGTAAAAAATGAAGAAGAAGAGTAAAAAATGAAGAAGAAGAGGAAAAAATGAAGAAGAGTAAAAATGAAGAAGAAGAGTAAAAATGAAGAAGAAGAGTAAAAATGAAGAAGAAGAGTAAAAATGAAGAAGAAGAGTAAAAATGAAGAAGAAGAGTAAAAATGAAGAAGAAGAGTAAAAATGAAGAAGAGTAAAAAATGAAGAAGAAGAGTAAAAAATGAAGAAGAAGAGTAAAAATGAAGAAGAAGAGTAAAAAATGAAGAAGAAGAGTAAAAATGAAGAAGAGTAAAAAAGAAGAAGAGTAAAAAATGAAGAAGAAGAGTAAAAATGAAGAAGAAGAGTAAAAAAATGAAGAAGAAGAGTAAAGAAGAAGAAGAAGAAGAGTAAAAATGAAGAAGAAGAGTAAAAATGAAGAAGAAGAGTAAAAATGAAGAAGAAGAATAAAAAAGAAGAAGAAGAGTAAAAAATGAAGAAGAAGAGTAAAAATGAAGAAGAAGAGTAAAAAATGAAGAAGAAGAGTAAAAAATGAAGAAAAAGAGTAAAAATAAAGAAGAAGAGTAAAAAAGAAAAAGAGAAAAAAAATGAAGAAGAGCAAAAAAAATGAAGAAGAAGAGTAAAAAATGAAGAAGAAGAGTAAAAATGAAGAAGAAGAGTAAAAATGAAGAAGAGTAAAAAAATGAAGAAGAAGAGTAAAAATGAAGAAGAAGAGTAAAAAATGAAGAAGAAGAGTAAAAAAATGAAGAAGAAGAGTAAAAATGAAGAAGAAGAGTAAAAAATGAAGAAGAAGAGTAAAAATGAAGAAGAAGAGTAAAAAAGAAGAAGAAGAGTAAAAAAATGAAGAAGAAGAGTAAAAATGAAGAAGAGTAAAAAATGAAGAAGAAGAGTAAAAATGAAGAAGAAGAGTAAAACAGAAGAAGAAGAGTAAAAAAATGAAGAAGAGTAAAAATGAAGAAGAAGAGTAAAAAATGAAGAAGAAGAGTAAAAAAATGAAGAAGAAGAGTAAAAATGAAGAAGAAGAGTAAAAATGAAGAAGAAGAATAAAAAAGAAGAAGAAGAGTAAAAAATGAAGAAGAAGAGTAAAAATGAAGAAGAAGAGTAAAAAATGAAGAAGAGTAAAAATGAAGAAGAAGAATAAAAAAGAAGAAGAGTAAAAAATGAAGAAGAGTAAAAAATGAAGAAGAAGAGTAAAAATGAAGAAGAAGAGTAAAAATGAAGAAGAAGAGTAAAAAAATGAAGAAGAAGAGTAAAAATGAAGAAGAGTAAAAAAATGAAGAAGAGTAAAAATGAAGAAGAAGAGTAAAAATGAAGAAGAAGAGTAAAAAATGAAGAAGAAGAGTAAAAAATGAAGAAGAGTAAAAAATGAAGAAGAGTAAAAATTGAAGAAGAAGAGTAAAAATGAAGAAGAAGAGTAAAAATGAAGAAGAAGAGTAAAAATGAAGAAGAAGAGTAAAAAATGAAGAAGAAGAGTAAAAAATGAAGAAGAAGAGTAAAAATGAAGAAGAAGAGTAAAAATGAAGAAGAAGAGTAAAAAAATGAAGAAGAGGAGTAAAAAATGAAGAAGAAGAGTAAAAAATGAAGAAGAAGAGTAAAAATGAAGAAGAGTAAAAATGAAGCAGAAGAATAAAAAAGAAGAAGAGTAAAAAATGAAGAAGAGTAAAAAAATGAAGAAGAGTAAAAAATGAAGAAGAAGAGTAAAAAATGAAGAAGAAGAGTAAAAAAGAAGAAGAAGAGTAAAAAAGAAGAAGAAGAGTAAATATGAAGAAGAAGAATAAAAAAGAAGAAGAAGAGATAAAAATGAAGAAGAAGAGTAAAAATGAAGAAGAAGAGTAAAAATGAAGAAGAAGAGTAAAATGAAGAAGAGTAAAAAATGAAGAAGAAGAGTAAAAATGAAGAAGAAGAGTAAAAATGAAGAAGAAGAGAAAAAATGAAGAAGAAGAGTAAAATGAAGAAGAAGAGTAAAAATGAAGAAGAAGAGTAAAAAATGAAGAAGAAGAGTAAAAATGAAGAAGAAGAGTAAAAATGAAGAAGAAGAGTAAAAAATGAAGAAGAGTAAAAAATGAAGAAGAAGAGTAAAAAATGAAGAAGAGGAGTAAAAAATGAAGAAGAGTAAAAAATGAAGAAGAAGAGTAAAAATGAAGAAGAAGAGTAAAAAAGAAGAAGAAGAGTAAAAAAATGAAGAAGAAGAGTAAAAAATGAAGAAGAAGAGTAAAAATGAAGAAGAAGAGTAAAAATGAAGAAGAAGAGTAAAAAATGAAGAAGAAGAGTAAAAAATGAAGAAGAGGAGTAAAAATGAAGAAGAAGAGTAAAAATGAAGAAGAAGAGTAAAAAATGAAGAAGAGTAAAAATGAAGAAGAAGAATAAAAAAGAAGAAGAAGAGTAAAAAATGAAGAAGAGTAAAAATGAAGAAGAAGAGTAAAAAATGAAGAAGACTAATAATGAAGAAGAAGAGTAAAAATGAAGAAGAAGAGTAAAATGAAGAAGAAGAGTAAAATGAAGAAGAAGAGTAAAAATGAAGAAGAAGAGTAAAAAATGAAGAAGAAGAGTAAAAATGAAGAAGAAGAGTAAAAAATGAAGAAGAAGAGTAAAAATGAAGAAGAAGAGTAAAAAATGAAGAAGAAGAGTAAAATGAAGAAGAGTAGTAAAAATGAAGAAGAAGAGTAAAAAATGAAGAGAAGAGTAAAAAATGAAGAAGTTAAAATGAAGAGGAAGAGTAAAAATGAAGAAGAGTAAAAATGAAGAAGAAGAGTAAAAATGAAGAAGAAGAGTAAAAATGAAGAAGAGGAGTAAAAATGAAGAAGAAGAGTAAAAATGAAGAAGAAGAGTAAAATGAAGAAGAAGAGTAAAAAATGAAGAAGAGGAGTAAAAAATGAAGAAGAGGAGTAAAAAATGAAGAAGAAGAGTAAAAAATGAAGAAGAAGAGTAAAAATGAAGAAGAAGAGTAAAAATGAAGAAGAAGAGTAAAAAATGAAGAAGAGGAGTAAAAAATGAAGAAGAAGAGTAAAAAATGAAGAAGAGTAAAAAAATGAAGAAGAGTAAAAATGAAGAAGAAGAATAAAAAAGAAGAAGAAGAGTAAAAAATGAAGAAGAAGAGTAAAAATGAAGAAGAAGAGTAAAAATGAAGAAGAGTAAAAAAATGAAGAAGAAGAGTAAAAATGAAGAAGAAGAGTAAAAATGAAGAAGAGTAAAAAATGAAGAAGAAGAGTAAAAAATGAAGAAGAAGAGTAAAAAAGAAGAAGAAGAGAAAAAATGAAGAAGAGTAAAAATGAAGAAGAAGAGTAAAAATGAAGAAGAAGAGTAAAAAAGAAGAAGAGTAAAATGAAGAAGAAGAGTAAAAATGAAGAAGAAGAGTAAAATGAAGAAGAGTAAAATGAAGAAGAAGAGTAAAAATGAAGAAGAAGAGTAAAATGAAGAAGAAGAGTAAAAAATGAAGAAGAAGGAGTAAAAATGAAGAAGAAGAGTAAAAATGAAGAAGAAGAGTAAAATGAAGAAGAAGAGTAAAAATGAAGAAGAAGAGTAAAATGAAGAAGAAGAGTAAAAATGAAGAAGAAGAGTAAAAATGAAGAAGAAGAGTAAAATGAAGAAGAAGAGTAAAAATGAAGAAGAAGAGTAAAATGAAGAAGAAGAGTAAAAATGAAGAAGAAGAGTAAAAATGAAGAAGAAGAGTAAAATGAAGAAGAAGAGTAAAAATGAAGAAGAAGAGTAAAATGAAGAAGAAGAGTAAAATGAAGAAGAAGAGTAAAAAATGAAGAAGAAGAGTAAAAATGAAGAAGAAGAGTAAAAAATGAAGAAGAAGAGTAAAAAATGAAGAAGAAGAGTAAAAAATGAAGAAGAAGAGTAAAAAATGAAGAAGAAGAGTAAAAAATGAAGAAGAGTAAAAATGAAGAAGAATAAAAAAGAAGAAGAAGAGTAAAAAATGAAGAAGAGTAAAAATGAGGAAGAAGAGTAAAAATGAAGAAGAGTAAAAAAATGAAGAAGAAGAGTAAAAAATGAAGAAGAGTAAAAAATGAAGAAGAAGAGTAAAAAATGAAGAAGAAGAGTAAAAAATGAAGAAGAAGAGTAAAAATGAAGAAGAAGAGTAAAAATGAAGAAGAAGAGTAAAAAAGAAGAAGAAGAGTAAAAATGAAGAAGAAGAGTAAAAATGAAGAAGAAGAGTAAAAATGAAGAAGAAGAGTAAAAATGAAGAAGAAGAGTAAAAATGAAGAAGAAGAGTAAAATGAAGAAGAAGAGTAAAATGAAGAAGAAGAGTAAAAAATGAAGAAGAGTAAAATGAAGAAGAAGAGTAAAAATGAAGAAGAAGAGTAAAAATGAAGAAGAGTAAAAAATGAAGATAAAAATGAAGAAGAGTAAAATGAAGAAGAAGAGAAAAAATGAAGAAGAAGAAAAAAAAAAAGAAGAAAAAAAGTAAAAAAATGAAGAAGAGTAAAAATGAAGAAGAAGAGTAAAAATGAAGAAGAAGAGTAAAAAAATGAAGAAGAAGAGTAAAAATGAAGAAAGGTAAAATGAAGAAGAAGCGTCAAAAATGAAGAAGAATAAAATGAAAGTCAGAAAATGAAGGAAGAGTCAAAATCGAAAGAAGAAGAAGAAGTCAAAAAAAATCAATGAAGTAAAAAATGAAGAATCGTCAGTAAAATGAAGAAGTAAAAATGAAGAAAATCAAATGAAGAAATTAAAATGAAGAAAAATCAAAAAGAAAAAGAGTCATCGAAGAAGAAAAAAATAGAAGAAAAGTAATCAATGAAGAAGAAAAAAATCCGTCGAAGAAGAAGAATCAAAAATGAAAAATTAAAATGAAGAAGAAATCATCATCGAAAAAGTAAAATGAAGAAGAAAAATCAGGTAAAAATGAAGAAGAAGAAGGTAAAATGAAGAAGAAAATTAAAAAAAGAATAATCATCGAAAAAATAAAGAAGAAGAGAAAAAAATAAAAAAGAGGAGTAAAAATGAAGAAGAAGAATAAAAAGTGAAGAAAAGTAAAAATGAAGAAGAAGAGTAAAAATGAAGAAGAAGAGTAAAAATGAAGAAGAAGAGTAAAAATGAAGAAGAAGAGTAAAAATGAAGAAGAAGGTAAAATGAAGAAGAAGAGTAAAATGAAGAAGAAGAGTAAAATGAAGAAGAAGAGTAAAAATGAAGAAGAGTAAAAAAATGAAGAAGAAGAGTAAAAATGAAGAAGAAGAGTAAAATGAAGAAGAAGGTAAAAAATGAAGAAGAGTAAAAATGAAGAAGAAGAGTAAAAATGAAGAAGAAGGTAAAAATGAAGAAGAAGAGTAAAAATGAAGAAGAAGAGTAAAAATGAAGAAGAAGAGTAAAAATGAAGAAGAAGAAGGTAAAAATGAAGAAGAAGAGTAAAAATGAAGAAGAAGAGTAAAAATGAAGAAGAAGAGTAAAAATGAAGAAGAAGAGTAAAAATGAAGAAGAAGAGTAAAAATGAAGAAGAGGAAAAAAAATGAAGAAGAAGAGTAAAAAATGAAGAAGAGTAAAAATGAAGAAGAAGAGTAAAAATGAAGAAGAAGAGTAAAAATGAAGAAGAAGAGTAAAAATGAAGAAGAAGAGTAAAAATGAAGAAGAAGGTAAAAATGAAGAAGAAGAGTAAAAATGAAGAAGAAGAGTAAAAATGAAGAAGAAGAGTAAAATGAAGAAGAAGAGTAAAAAATGAAGAAGAAGAGTAAAAAATGAAGAAGAGTAAAATGAAGAAGGTAAAAATGAAGAAGAAGAGTAAAAAATGAAGAAGAAGAGTAAAATGAAGAAGAAGAGTAAAATGAAGAAGAAGAGTAAAATGAAGAAGAAGAGTAAAAATGAAGAAGAAGAGTAAAAATGAAGAAGAAGAGTAAAAAATGAAGAAGAAGAGTAAAATGAAGAAGAAGAGTAAAATGAAGAAGAAGAGTAAAAATGAAGAAGAAGAGTAAAAATGAAGAGAGAGTAAAATGAAGAAAATTAAAAAGAAGAGTAAAATGAAGAAGAAGGTAAAAATGAAGAAGAGTAAAATGAAGAAGAAGAGTAAAATGAAGAAGAAGAAGAAGGTAAAATGAAGAAGAAGTAAAATGAAGAAGAAGAGTAAAAATGAAGAAGAAGAGTAAAATGGAGAAGAAGAAGAATTAAAATGAAGAAGAGTAAAAATGAAGAAAAATTAAAATGAAGAAGAAGAGTATAAATGAAGAAGAATTAAAAATGAAGAAGAAGAGTAAAAAATGAAGAAGAAGGTAAAAAATGAAGAAGAAGAGTAAAAATGAAGAAGAAGAGTAAAATGAAGAAGAAGAGTAAAAATGAAGAAGAAGAGTAAAAATGAAGAAGAAGAGTAAAATGAAGAAGAAGAGTAAAATGAAGAAGAAGAGTAAAATGAAGAAGAAGAGTAAAATGAAGAAGAAGAGTAAAATGAAGAAGAGTAAAAATGAAGAAGAAGAGTAAAAATGAAGAAGAAGGTAAAATGAAGAAGAAAATTAAAAATGAAGAAGAAGAGTAAAAATGAAGAAGAAGAGTAAAAATGAAGAAGAAGAGTAAAAATGAAGAAGAATAAAAATGAAGAAGAAGAGTAAAAATGAAGAAGAATAGTAAAATGAAGAAGAAGAGTAAAATGAAGAAGAAGAGTAAAATGAAGAAGAAGAGTAAAAATGAAGAAGAAGAGTAAAAATGAAGAAGAAGGTAAAAATGAAGAAGAAGAGTAAAAATGAAGAAGAAGAGTAAAAAATGAAGAAGAAGAGTAAAATGAAGAAGAAGAGTAAAAATGAAGAAGAAGAGTAAAATGAAGAAGAAGAGTAAAATGAAGAAGAGTAAAAAATGAAGAAGAAGAGTAAAAATGAAGAAGAAGAGTAAAATGAAGAAGAAGAGTAAAATGAAGAAGAAGAGTAAAATGAAGAAGAAGAGTAAAATGAAGAAGAAGAGTAAAAATGAAGAAGAAGAGTAAAAATGAAGAAGAAGAGTAAAAATGAAGAAGAAGAGTAAAAAATGAAGAAGAAGAGTAAAAATGAAGAAGAGAAGTAAAAAATGAAGAAGAAGAGTAAAAAATGAAGAAGAAGAGTAAAAATGAAGAAGAAGAGAAATAATGAAGAAGAAGAGTAAAAAAGAAGAAGAAGAGTAAAAATGAAGAAGAAGAGTAAAAATTGAAGAAGAAGAGTAAAAATGATGAAGAAGAGTAAAAATGAAGAAGAAGAGTAAAATGAAGAAGAAGAGTAAAAATGAAGAAGAAGAGAAATAATGAAGAAGAAGAGTAAAAAAGAAGAAGAGTAAAAAAAATGAAGAAGAAGAGTAAAAATGAAGAAGAAGATAAAAAAATGAAGAAGCAGAGTAAAAAATGAAGAAGAAGAGTAAAATGAAGAAGAAGAGTAAAAATGAAGAAGAAGAGTAAAAATGAAGAAGAAGAGTAAAAATGAAGAAGAAGGAAGTAAAAATGAAGAAGAAGAGTAAAATGAAGAAGAAGAGTAAAATGAAGAAGAAGAGTAAAAATGAAGAAGAAGAGTAAAAATGAAGAAGAAGGTAAAAATGAAGAAGAAGAGTAAAAATGAAGAAGAAGAGTAAAAATGAAGAAGAAGAGTAAAAAATGAAGAAGAAGAGTAAAAATGAAGAAGGAGTAAAAAATGAAGAAGAGTAAAAATGAAGAAGAAGAGTAAAAATGAAGAAGAAGAGTAAAAATGAAGAAGAAGAAGAGTAAAAATGAAGAAGAAGAGTAAAAATGAAGAAGAAGAGTAAAATGAAGAAGAGTAAAAATGAAGAAGAAGAGTAAAAATGAAGAAGAAGAGTAAAAATGAAGAAGAAGAGTAAAATGAAGAAGAATAAAAAATGAAGAAGAAGAGAAAAAAAGAAGAAGAAGAAAAAAAAAGAAGAAGAAGAGTAAAAAAAAAAGAAGAAGAATAAAAATGAAGAAGAAGATTAAAAATAAAGAAGACTAAAAAAATGAAGAAGAAAAGTAAAAATGAACAAGAGTAAAAAGTGAAAAAGAAGAGTAAAAAAATGAAGAAGAAAATTGAAGAAAAAAAGAAGAAGAGTAAAATGACGAAGAGGAGTAAAAAATGAAGAAGAAGAGTAAAAATTAAGACGAAGAGTAAAAATGAAGAAGAAGTAAAAAATGAAGAAGAAGAGTAAAAATGAAGAAGAGTAAAAATGAAGAAGAAGAGTAAAAATGAAGAAGAAGAGTAAAAATGAAGAAGTCGAGAAGATAAAAATGAAGAAGAAGAGTAAAATTGAAGAAGAAGAGTAAAAAATGCAGAAGAAGAAGAGTAAAAAAATGAAGAAGAAGAGTAAAAATGAAGAAGAAGAGTAAAAATGAAGAAGAAGAGTAAAAATGAAGAAGAAGAGTAAAAAAGAAGAAGAAGAGTAAAAAAATGAAGAAGAGTAAAAAAATGAAGAAGAAGAGTAAAATGAAGAAGAAGAGTAAAAATGAAGAAGAAGAGTAAAAATGAAGAAGAAGAGTAAAAATGAAGAAGAAGGTAAAAATGAAGAAGAAGAGTAAAATGAAGAAGAAGAGTAAAATGAAGAAGAAGAGTAAAAATGAAGAAGAAGAGTAAAATGAAGAAGAAGAGTAAAAATGAAGAAGAAGTAAAAATGAAGAAGAAGAGTAAAAATGAAGAAGAAGAGTAAAATGAAGAAGAAGAGTAAAAATGAAGAAGAAGAGTAAAAATGAAGAAGAAGTTAAAAAAATGAAGAAGAAAGAGTAAAATGAAGAAGAAGAGTAAAAATGAAGAAGAAGAGTAAAAATGAAGAAGAGTAAAAATGAAGAAGAAGAGTAAAAATGAAGAAGAAGAGTAAAAAAATGAAGAAGAGAAAAAAAATGAAGAAGAGTAAAAAATGAAGAAGAAGAGTAAAAAAATGAAGAAGAAGAAGAGTAAAAAAAATGAAGAAGAAGAGTAAAAATGAAGAAGAAGAGTAAAAATGAAGAAGAAGAGTAAAAAAGAAGAAGAAGAGTAAAAAAATGAAGAAGAAGAGTAAAAATGAAGAAGAAGAGTAAAAATGAAGAAGAAGAGTAAAAATGAAGAAGAAGAGTAAAATGAAGAAGAGTAAAAATGAAGAAGAAGAGTAAAAATGAAGAAGAAGAGTAAAATGAAGAAGAAGAGTAAAAATGAAGAAGAAGAGTAAAAATGAAGAAGAAGAGTAAAATGAAGAAGAGTAAAAATGAAGAAGAAGAGTAAAAATGAAGAAGAAGAGTAAAAATGAAGAAGAAGAGTAAAAATGAAGAAGAAGAGTAAAAATGAAGAAGAAGAGTAAAAATGAAGAAGAAGAGTAAAAATGAAGAAGAAGAGTAAAAATGAAGAAGAAGAGTAAAAATGAAGAAGAAGAGTAAAATGAAGAAGAAGTAAAAATGAAGAAGAAGAGTAAAAATGAAGAAGAAGAGTAAAAATGAAGAAGAATAGTAAAAATGAAGAAGAAGAGTAAAAATGAAGAAGAAGAGTAAAAATGAAGAAGAAGAGTAAAAATGAAGAAGAAGAGTAAAAATGAAGAAGAAGAGTAAAAATGAAGAAGAAGAGTAAAAAATGAAGAAGAAGAGTAAAATGAAGAAGAAGAGTAAAAATGAAGAAGAAGAGTAAAAATGAAGAAGAAGAGTAAAATGAAGAAGAAGAGTAAAAATGAAGAAGAAGAGTAAAAATGAAGAAGAAGAGTAAAAATGAAGAAGAAAAGTAAAAATGAAGAAGACTAAAAAAAATGAAGAAGAAGAAGAAAAATGAAGAAGAAGAGTAAAAATGAAGAAGAAGAGTAAAAATGAAGAAGAAGAGTAAAATGAAGAAGAAGAGTAAAAATGAAGAAGAAGAGTAAAAATGAAGAAGAAGAGTAAAAAATGAAGAAGAGTAAAAATGAAGAAGAAGAGTAAAAATGAAGAAGAAGAGTAAAAATGAAGAAGAAGAGTAAAAATGAAGAAGAAGAGTAAAAATGAAGAAGAAGAGTAAAAAATGAAGAAGAATAGTAAAAAATGAAGAAGAAGAGTAAAAAAATGAAGAAGAAGAGTAAAAATGAAGAAGAAGAGTAAAAATGAAGAAGAAGAGTAAAAAATGAAGAAGAGTAAAAATGAAGAAGAAGAGTAAAAATGAAGAAGAAGAGTAAAAACGAAGAAGAAGAGTAAAAATGAAGAAGAAGAGTAAAAATGAAGAAGAAGAGTAAAATGAAGAAGAAGAGTAAAAATGAAGAAGAAGAGTAAAATGAAGAAGAAGAGTAAAAATGAAGAAGAGTAAAAATGAAGAAGAAGAGTAAAATGAAGAAGAAGAGTAAAATGAAGAAGAAGAGTAAAAATGAAGAAGAAGAGTAAAAATGAAGAAGAAGAGTAAAAATGAAGAAGAAGAGTAAAAATGAAGAAGAAGAGTAAAAATGAAGAAGAAGAGTAAAAAATGAAGAAGAAGAGTAAAAATGAAGAAGAAGTAAAAAATGAAGAAGAAGGTAAAAAATGAAGAAGAAGAGTAAAAATGAAGAAGAAGAGTAAAATGAAGAAGAAGAGTAAAATGAAGAAGAAGAGTAAAATGAAGAAGAGTAAAATGAAAAATGAAGAAGAAGAGTAAAAATGAAGAAGAAGAGTAAAAATGAAGAAGAAGAGTAAAATGAAGAAGAAGAGTAAAAATGAAGAAGAAGAGTAAAAATGAAGAAGAAGAGTAAAAATGAAGAAGAAGAGTAAAATGAAGAAGAAGAGTAAAATGAAGAAGAAGAGTAAAAATGAAGAAGAAGAGTAAAAATGAAGAAGAAGAGTAAAAATGAAGAAGAAGAGTAAAAATGAAGAAGAAGAGTAAAAATGAAGAAGAGTAAAATGAAGAAGAAGTGTAAAAATGAAGAAGAAGAGTAAAAAATGTAGAAGAAGAGTAAAAATGAAGAAGAAGAGTAAAATGAAGAAGAAGAGTAAAAATGAAGAAGAAGAGTAAAAATGAAGAAGAAGAGTAAAAATGAAGAAGAAGAGTAAAAATGAAGAAGAAGAGTAAAAATGAAGAAGAAGAGTAAAAATGAAGAAGCAGAGTAAAAATGAAGCAGAAGATAAAAAATGAAGAAGAAGAGTAAAAATGAAGAAGAATCCGTAAAAATGAAGAAGAAGAGTAAAAATGAAGAAGAAGAGTAAAAATGAAGAAGAAGAGTAAAAATGAAGAAGAAGAGTAAAAAATGAATAAGAAGAGTAAAAATGAAGAAGAAGAGTAAAATGAAGAAGAAGAGTAAAAATGAAGAAGAAGAGGAAAAGTGAAGAAGAAGAGTAATAAAGAAGAACAAGAGTATAAAAATGAAGAAGAGTAATAAAATGAAGAAGAAGAGTAAAGATGAAGAACAAGAGCAAAAAAGAAGAAGAAGAGAAAAAAAGAAGAAGAGAAAAAAAATGAAGAAGAAGAGAAAAAATGAAGAAGAAGAGTAAAAAATGAAGAAGAAGAGAAAAAAAATGAAGAAGAGTAAAAAAAATGAAGAAGAGTAAAAAAATGAAGAAGAAGAGTAAAAATGAAGAAGAAGAGTAAAAATGAAGCAGAAGAGTAAAAATGAAGAAGAAGAGTAAAAATGAAGAAGAAGAGTAAAAATGAAGAAGAAGAGTAAAAATGAAGAAGAAGAGTAAAATGAAGAAGAAGAGTAAAAATGAAGAAGAAGAGTAAAAATGAAGAAGAAGAGTAAAATGAAGAAGAGTAAAAAAATGAAGAAGAGTAAAATGAAGAAGAAGAGTAAAAATGAAGAAGAGTAAAAATGAAGAAGAAGAGTAAAATGAAGAAGAGTAAAAATGAAGAAGAAGAGTAAAAAAATGAAGAAGAAGAGTAAAAAAGAAGAAGAGTAAAAAAATGAAGAAGAGTAAAAATGAAGAAGAAGAGTAAAAAAGAAGAAGAAGAGTAAAAATGAAGAAGAAGAGTAAAAAAGAAGAAGAGTAAAAATGAAGAAGAAGAGTAAAAATGAAGAAGAGTAAAAAATGAAGAAGAGTAAAAATGAAGAAGAAGAGTAAAAAAGAAGAAGAAGAGTAAAAAAATGAAGAAGAGTAAAATGAAGAAGAAGAGTAAAATGAAGAAGAAGAGTAAAAATGAAAAAGAAGAGTAAAAATGAAGAAGAGGAAAAATGAAGAAGAAGAGTAAAATGAAGAAGAAGAGTAAAAATGAAGAAGAAGAGTAAAATGAAGAAGAAGAGTAAAAATGAAGAAGAGTAAAAAATGAAGAAGAAGAGTAAAAATGAAGAAGAAGAGTAAAATGAAGAAGAAGAGTAAAAATGAAGAAGAAGAGTAAAAATGAAGAAGAAGAGTAAAAATGAAGAAGAAGAGTAGAAATGAAGAAGAGTAAAATGAAGAAGAAGAGTAAAAATGAAGAAGAAGAGTAAAAAATGAAGAAGAAGAGTAAAATGAAGAAGAAGAGTAAAATGAAGAAGAAGAGTAAAAATGAAGAAGAAGAGTAAAAAATGAAGAAGAAGAGTAAAAATGAAGAAGAAGAGTAAAAATGAAGAAGAAGAGTAAAAATGAAGAAGAAGAGTAAAATGAAGAAGAAGAGTAAAATGAAGAAGAAGAGTAAAATGAAGAAGAAGAGTAAAATGAAGAAGAAGAGTAAAAATGAAGAAGAAGAGTAAAAATGAAGAAGAGTAAAAATGAAGAAGAAGAGTAAAAATGAAGAAGAAGAGTAAAATGAAGAAGAAGAGTAAAATGAAGAAGAAGAGTAAAAATGAAGAAGAAGAGTAAAATGAAGAAGAAGAGTAAAATGAAGAAGAAGAGTAAAATGAAGAAGAAGAGTAAAATGAAGAAGAAGAGTAAAAATGAAGAAGAAGAGTAAAAATGAAGAAGAAGAGTAAAAAATGAAGAAGAAGAGTAAAAATGAAGAAGAAGAGTAAAATGAAGAAGAAGAGTAAAATGAAGAAGAAGAGTAAAAATGAAGAAGAAGAGTAAAATGAAGAAGAAGAGTAAAAATGAAGAAGAAGAGTAAAAATGAAGAAGAAGAGTAAAAATGAAGAAGAGTAAAAAATGAAGAAGAAGAGTAAAAATGAAGAAGAAGAGTAAAAAAGAAGAAGAAGAGTAAAAATGAAGAAGAAGAGTAAAATGAAGAAGAAGAGTAAAAATGAAGAAGAAGAGTAAAATGAAGAAGAAGAGTAAAAATGAAGAAGAAGAGTAAAAATGAAGAAGAAGAGTAAAAATGAAGAAGAAGAGTAAAATGAAGAAGAAGAGTAAAAATGAAGAAGAAGAGTAAAAATGAAGAAGAAGAGTAAAAATGAAGAAGAGTAAAAAATGAAGAAGAAGAGTAAAAATGAAGAAGAAGAGTAAAAAAATGAAGAAGAAGAGTAAAAATGAAGAAGAAGAGTAAAAATGAAGAAGAAGAATAAAAAAGAAGAAGAAGAGAAAAAAATGAAGAAGAAGAGTAAAAATGAAGAAGAAGAGTAAAAATAAAGAAGAGTAAAAAAATGAAGAAGAAGAGTAAAAATGAAGAAGAGTAAAAAATGAAGAAGAGTAAAAATGAAGAAGAAGAGTAAAAAATGAAGAAGAGTAAAAAATGAAGAAGAAGAGTAAAAATGAAGAAGAAGAGTAAAAAGATGAAGAAGAAGAAAAAAAAAGAAGAAGACTAAAAGATGAAAAATAAGAGTAAAAATGAAGAAGAGTAAAAAATGAAGAAGAGTAAAATGAAGAAGAGTAAAAAAATGAATAAAATGAAGAAGAGTAAAATGAAGAAGAAGAGTAAAAATGAAGAAGAAGAGTAAAAATGAAGAAGAAGAGTAAAAATGAAGAAGAAGTAAAAAATGAAGAAGGTAAAAATGAAGAAGAGTAAAAATGAAGAAGAAGAGTAAAAATGAAGAAGAAGAGTAAAATGAAGAAGAAGAGTAAAAATGAAGAAGAAAAGTAAAAATGAAGAAGAAGAGTAAAAAATGAAAAAGAAGAGTAAAAATGAAGAAGAAGAGTAAAAATGAAGAAGAAGAGTAAAAATGAAGAAGGTAAAAATGAAGAAGAGTAAAAATGAAGAAGAAGAGTAAAATGAAGAAGAAGAGTAAAATGAAGAAGAAGGTAAAAATGAAGAAGAAGAGTAAAATGAAGAAGAAGAGTAAAAATGAAGAAGAAGAGTAAAAATGAAGAAGAAGGTAAAATGAAGAAGAAGAGTAAAAATGAAGAAGAAGAGTAAAAATGAAGAAGTGTAAAAAAAATGAAGAAGAAGAGTAAAAAATGAAGAAGAAGAGGAAAAAATGAAGAAGAGTAAAAATGAAGAAGAGTAAAAATGAAGAAGAAGAGTAAAAAAATGAAGAAGAAGAGTAAAAATGAAGAAGAAGAGTAAAAATGAAGAAGAAGAGTAAAAATGAAGAAGAGTAAAAAAAATGAAGAAGAAGAGTAAAAATGAAGAAGAAGAGTAAAAAAGAAGAAGAGTAAAAAAATGAAGAAGAAGAGTAAAAATGAAGAAGAAGAGTAAAAAAGAAGAAGAAGAGTAAAAATGAAGAAGAAGAGTAAAAATGAAGAAGAGTAAAAAAATGAAGAAGAAGAGTAAAAATGAAGAAGAGTAAAAAAATGAAGAAGAAGAGTAAAAATGAAGAAGAAGAGTAAAAATGAAGAAGAAGAGTAAAATGAAGAAGAAGAGTAAAAATGAAGAAGAAGAGTAAAAAAATGAAGAAGAAGAGTAAAAATGAAGAAGAAGAGTAAAAATGAAGAAGAAGAGTAAAAAATGAAGAAGAAGAGTAAAAATGAAGAAGAAGAGTAAAAATGAAGAAGAAGAGTAAAAAATGAAGAAGAGTAAAAAAATGAAGAAGAGTTAAAAAAATGAAGAAGAAGAGTAAAAATGAAGAAGAAGAGTAAAAAAATGAAGAAGAAGAGTAAAAAATGAAGAAGAAGAGTAATAATGAAGAAGAAGAGTAAAAATGAAGAAGAAGAGTAAAAATGAAGAAGAGTAAAAAAGAAGAAGAGTAAAAAAATGAAGAAGAGTAAAAATGAAGAAGAAGAGTAAAAAATGAAGAAGAAGAGTAAAAATGAAGAAGAAGAGTAAAAAATGAAGAAGAAGAGTAAAATGAAGAAGAAGAGTAAAATGAAGAAGAAGAGTAAAATGAAGAAGAAGAGTAAAAATGAAGAAGAAGAGTAAAATAAAGAAGAAGATTAAAAAAGAAGAAGAAGAGTAAAAATGAAGAAGAAGAGTAAAAAAGAAGAAGAAGAGTAAAAAATGAAGAAGAAGAGTAAAAATGAAGAAGAAGAGTAAAAATGAAGAAGAAGAGTAAAAAAATGAAGAAGAAGAGTAAAAATGAAGAAGAAGAGTAATAATGAAGAAGAAGAGTAAAAAAGAAGAAGAAGAGAAAAAATGAAGAAGAGTAAAATGAAGAAGAAGAGTAAAATGAAGAAGAAGAGTAAAAATGAAGAAGAAGAGTAAAAATGAAGAAGAAGAGTAAAAATGAAGAAGAAGAGTAAAAATGAAGAAGAAGAGTAAAAATGAAGAAGAAGAGTGAAAAAATGAAGAAGAAGAGTAAAAAATGAAGAAGAAGAGTAAAAATGAAGAAGAAGAGTAAAAAATGAAGAAGAAGAGTAAAATGAAGAAGAAGAGTAAAAATGAAGAAGAAGAGTAAAAATGAAGAAGAAGAGTAAAAAATGAAGAAGAAGAGTAAAAATGAAGAAGAAGAGTAAAAATGAAGAAGAAGAGTAAAAATGAAGAAGAAGAGTAAAAATGAAGAAGAAGAGTAAAAATGAAGAAGAAGTGTAAAAATGAAGAAGAAGAGTAAAAAAGAAGAAGAAGAGTAAAAATGAAGAAGAGTAAAAATGAAGAAGAAGAGTAAAAATGAAGAAGAAGAGTAAAAATGAAGAAGAAGAGTAAAAATGAAGAAGAAGAGTAAAAATGAAGAAGAAGAGTAAAAATGAAGAAGAAGAGTAAAAATGAAGAAGAAGAGTAAAAATGAAGAAGAAGAAGAGTAAAAATGAAGAAGAAGTAAAAAATGAAGAAGAAGAGTAAAAATGAAGAAGAAGAGTAAAAATGAAGAAGAAGAGTAAAATGAAGAAGAAGAGTAAAAATGAAGAAGAAGAGTAAAAATGAAGAAGAAGAGTAAAAATGAAGAAGAAGAGTAAAAATGAAGAAGAAGAGTAAAAATGAAGAAGAAGAGTAAAAATGAAGAAGAAGAGTAAAAATGAAGAAGAAGAGTAAAATGAAGAAGAAGAGTATTAATGAAGAAGAAGAGTAAAAATGAAGAAGAAGAGTAACAAAATGAAGAAGAAGAGTAAAAAATGAAGAAGAAGAGTAAAAATGAAGAAGAAGAGTAAAAAATGAAGAAGAAGAGTAAAAAAGAAGAAGAAGAGTAAAAAAATGAAGAAGAGTAAAAAATGAAGAAGAAGAGTAAAAATGAAGAAGAAGAGTAAAAATGAAGAAGAGTAAAAAAATGAAGAAGAAGAGTAAAAATGAAGAAGAGTAAAAAATGAAGAAGAAGAGTAAAAATGAAGAAGAAGAGTAATAATGAAGAAGAAGAGTAAAAAAGAAGAAGAAGAGTAAAAAAGAAGAAGAAGAGTAAAAATTGAAGAAGAACAGCAAAAATGAAGAAGAGTTTAAAGTGAAGAAGAAGAGTAAAAAATTAAGAAGAGTAAAAATGAAGAAGAAGAGTAAAAAATGAAGAAGAAGAGTAAAAATGAAGAAGAAGAGTAAAAATGAAGAAGAGTAAAAAATGAAGAAGAGTAAAAATGAAGAAGAAGAGTAAAAATGAAGAAGAAGAGTAAAAATGAAGAAGAAGAGTAAAAAAGAAGAAGAAGAGAAAAAATGAAGAAGAAGAGTAAAAAATGAAGAAGAGGAAAAAATGAAGAAGAAGAGAAAAAAATGAAGAAGAAGAGTAAAAAAGAAGAAGAAGAGTAAAAAAATGAAGAAGAGTAAAAAAATGAAGAAGAGTAAAAATGAAGAAGAAGAGTAAAAATGAAGAAGAGTAAAAATGAAGAAGAAGAGTAAAAATGAAGAAGAAGAGTAAAAAAGAAGAAGAAGAGTAAAAATGAAGAAGAGTAAAAATGAAGAAGAAGAGTAAAAATGAAGAAGAAGAGTAAAAAATGAAGAAGAAGAGTAAAAAATGAAGAAGAAGAGTAATAATGAAGAAGAAGAGTAAAAAAGAAGAAGAAGAGTAAAAAATGAAGAAGAAGAGTAAAAAATCAAGAAGAAGAGTAAAATGAAGAAAAAGAGTAAAAATGAAGAAGAAGAGAAAAAATGAAGAAGAAGAGTAAAAATGAAGAAGAAGAGTAAAAAAATGAAGAAGAAGAGTAAAAATGAAGAAGAAGAGTAAAAATGAAGAAGAGTAAAAAATGAAGAAGAGTAAAAAATGAAGAAGAAGAGTAAAAATGAAGAAGAAGAGTAAAAATGAAGAAGAAGAGTAAAAATGAAGAAGAAGAGTAAAAAATGAAGAAGAAGAGTAAAAAAATGAAGAAGAACAGTAAAAATGAAGAAGAAGAGTAAAAATGAAGAAAAAGAGTAAAAATGAAGAAGAAGAGAAAAAATGAAGAAGAGTAAAAATGAAGAAGAAGAGTAAAAATGAAGAAGAAGGTAAAAATGAAGAAGAAGAGTAAAATGAAGAAGAAGAGTAAAAATGAAGAAGAAGAGTAAAAATGAAGAAGAAGAGTAAAAATGAAGAAGAAGAGTAAAAATGAAGAAGAAGAGTAAAATGAAGAAGAAGAGTAAAAATGAAGAAGAAGAGTAAAAATGAAGAAGAAGAGTAAAAAATGAAGAAGAGATAAAATGAAGAAGAAGAGTAAAAATGAAGAAGAAGAGTAAAAATGAAGAAGAAGAGTAAAATGAAGAAGAAGAGTAAAAATGAAGAAGAAGAGTAAAAATGAAGAAGAAGAGTAAAATGAAGAAGAAGAGTAAAATGAAGAAGAAGAGTAAAATGAAGAAGAAGAGTAAAAATGAAGAAGAAGAGTAAAATGAAGAAGAAGAGTAAAAATGAAGAAGAGTAAAATGAAGAAGAGTAAAAAATGAAGAAGAAGAGTAAAAATGAAGAAGAAGAGTAAAAATGAAGAAGAAGAGTAAAAATGAAGAAGAAGAGTAAAATGAAGAAGAAGGTAAAAATGAAGAAGAAGTAAAAAATGAAGAAGAGTAAAAAATGAAGAAGAAGAGTAAAAAAAAATGAAGAAGAGTAAAAATGAATGAAGATAAAAATGAAGAAGAAGAGTAAAAAATGAAGAAGAGTAAAAATGAAGAAGAAGAGTAAAAATGAAGAAGAAGAAGAAGAGTAAAATGAAGAAGAGTAAAATGAAGAAGAAAGATCGTAAAAATGAAGAAGAGGAGTAAAAAATGAAGAAGAGTAAAAAATGAAGAAGAAGAGTAAAAATGAAGAAGAAGAATAAAAAAGAAGAAGAAGAGTAAAAAATGAAGAAGAGTAAAAATGAAGAAGAAGAGTAAAAAATGAAGAAGAAGAGTAAAAAAATGAAGAAGAGTAAAAAAATGAAGAAGAAGAGTAAAAATGAAGAAGAAGAGTAAAAATGAAGAAGAAGAGTAAAAAATGAAGAAGAAGAGTAAAAATGAAGAAGAAGAGTAAAAATGAAGAAGAAGAGTAAAAAAGAAGAAAAAGAGTAAAAAATGAAGAAGAGTAAAAATGAAGAAGAAGAGAAAAAATGAAGAAGAAGAGTAAAAATGAATAAGAAGAGTAAAAATGAAGAAGAAGAGTAAAAATGAAGAAGAAGAGTAAAAATAAAGAAGAGTAAAAAATGAAGAAGAAGAGTAAAAAATGAAGAAGAAGAGTAACAAAATGAAGAAGAAGAGTAAAAATGAAGAAGAAGAGAAAAAAATGAAGAAGAAGAGTAAAAAATGAAGAAGAAGAGTAAAAATGAAGAAGAAGAGTAAAAATGAAGAAGAAGAGTAAAAATGAAGAAGAAGAGTAAAAATGAAGAAGAAGAGTAAAAATGAAGAAGAAGAGTAAAAATGAAGAAGAAGAGTAAAAATGAAGAAGAAGAGTAAAAATGGAAGAAGAAGAGTAAAAATGAAGAAGAAGAGTAAAAAATGAAGAAGAGTAAAAAATGAAGAAGAAGAGTAAAATGAAGAAGAAGAGTAAAAATGAAGAAGAAGAGTAAAATGAAGAAGAAGAGTAAAAATGAAGAAGAAGAGTAAAAATGAAGAAGAAGAGTAAAAATGAAGAAGAAGAGTAAAAATGAAGAAGAAGAGTAAAAATGAAGAAGAAGAGTAAAATGAAGAAGAAGAGTAAAAATGAAGAAGAAGAGTAAAAATGGAAGAAGAAGAGTAAAAATGAAGAAGAAGAGTAAAAATGAAGAAGAAGAGTAAAATGAAGAAGAAGAGTAAAAATGAAGAAGAAGAGTAAAATGAAGAAGAAGAGTAAAAATGAAGAAGAAGAGTAAAAATGAAGAAGAAGAGTAAAAATGAAGAAGAAGAGTAAAAATGAAGAAGAAGAGTAAAAATGAAGAAGAGAGTAAAATGAATGAAGAAGAGTAAAAATGAAGAAGAAGAGTAAAAATGAAGAAGAAGAGTAAAAATGAAGAAGAAGAGTAAAATGAAGAAGAAGAGTAAAATGAAGAAGAAGAGTAAAAATGAAGAAGAAGAGTAAAAATGAAGAAGAAGAGTAAAAATGAAGAAGAAGAGTAAAAAATGAAGAAGAAGAGTAAAAATGAAGAAGAAGAGTAAAAAATGAAGAAGAGTAAAAAATGAAGAAGAAGAGTAAAAAATGAAGAAGAAGAGTAAAAAAGAAGAAGAAGAGTAAAAAAATGAAGAAGAGTAAAAAAAATGAAGAAGAAGAGTAAAAATGAAGAAGAAGAGTAAAAATGAAGAAGAAGAGTAAAAATAAAGAAGAGTAAAAAAATGAAGAAGAAGAGTAAAAATGAAGAAGAGTAAAAAATGAAGAAATTAAAAATGAAGAAGAAAATTAAAAATGAAGAAGAAGAGTAAAATGAAGAAGAAGAGTAAAATGAAGAAGAAGAGTAAAAATGAAGAAGAAGAGTATAAATGAAGAAGAAGAGTAAAATGAAGAAGAAGAGTAAAAAATGAAGAAGAGTAAAATGAAGAAGAGTAAAAATGAAGAAGAAGAGTAAAAATGAAGAAGAAGAGTAAAATGAAGAAGAAGAGTAAAATGAAGAAGAAGAGTAAAATGAAGAAGAAGAAGAAAATGAAGAAGAAGAAGAAAATGAAGAAGAAGAAGAAAATGAAGAAGAAGAGTAAAAATGAAGAAGAAGAGTAAAAATGAAGAAGAAGAGTAAAAAAGGAGAAGAGTAAAATAATGAAGAAGAGGAAAAGATGAAGGAGAGGAAAAATGAAGAAGAATAGTAAAAAATGAAGAAGTAGAGTAAAAAAATGAAGAAGAAGAGTAAAAATGAATAAGAAGAGTAATATGAAGAAGAAGAGTAAAAAATGAAGAAGAGGAAAAAATGAAGAAGAGTAAAAATGAAGAAGAAGAGTAAAAATGAAGAAGAAGAGTAAAAAAATGAAGAAGAGTAAAAAAGAAGAAGAAGAGTAAAAATGAAGAAGAAGAGTAAAAAAGAAGAGTAAAAAAATGAAGAAGAGTAAAAATGAAGAAGAAGAGTAAAAATGAAGAAGAAGAGTAAAAAATGAAGAAGAAGAGTAAAAAAATGAAGAAGAGTAAAAAAATGAAGAAGAAGAGTAAAAATGAAGAAGAAGAGTAAAAATGAAGAAGAAGAGTAAAAATGAAGAAGAGTAAAAAATGAAGAAGTCGTCAGAGTAAAAAAATGAAGAAGAAAAGTAAAAATGAAGAAGAAGTAAAAATGAAGAAGAGGGTAAAATGAAGAAAGAAGAGTAAAAATGAAGAAGAGAAGGAAATGCAAAAAAATGAAGAAGAAGTAAAAAAGCAGAAGAGAAGAAGAAGAAGTAAAAATGAAGAAGAAGAGTAAAAATGAAGAAGAATATAAAATGGAAGTAAAAAATGAAGAAGAAGAGTAAAAAATGAAGAAGAAGAGTAAAATGAAGAAGAAGAGTAAAATGAAGAAGGAGAGTAAAATGAAGAAAGTAAAAATGAAGAAGCAGTAAAATGAAGAAGAAAAAATGAAGAAGAGTAAAATAAAGAAGGAATGTAAAAATGAAGAGTAAAAATGAAGAAGAAGAAGAGTAAAAATGAAGAAGGTAAAATCAAAAATGAAGGTAAAATGAAGAAGAAGAGTAAAAAATGAAGAAGGAGTAAAAAATGAAGAGTAAAAAAAAAAATGAAGAAGAGGTATAAAAATGAAGAAGAGTATAAAAATGAAGAAGAGTAAAATGAAGAAGAAGATAAAAATGAAGAAGAAGAGTAAAATGAAGAAGAGTAAAATGAAGAAGAAATAAAAAATGAAGAAGAGTAAAAAATGAAGAAGAAATATAAAATGAAGAAAAGAGTAAAAATGAAGAAGAAAGTAAAATGAAAGAAGAAGAGTAAAATGAAGAAGAGTAAAAAATGAAGAAGAAGTAAAATGAAGAAGAAAAAAATGAAGAAGAAATAAATATAAAATGAAGAAGAAGAGTAAAAATGAAGAAGAATAAAATGAAGAAAAAATATAAAAATCCAAAATGAAGAAGAGTAAAAAATGAAGAAGAGTAAAAATGAAGAAGAGTAAAATGAAGAAGAATTAAAAAAAATGAAGAAGAAGTCAAAAAAAATGAAGAATCAAAAATGAAGATGTAAAAATGAAGAAGAAGAGTAAAATGAAGAGAAGAGTAAAAATGAAGAAGAAGAGTAAAAATGAAGAAGAAGAGTAAAAATGAGGAAGAAGAGTAAAAATGAAGAAGAAGAGTAAAAAAAATGAAGAAGAAGAGTAAATATTGAAGAAGAAGAGTAAAAAATTAATAAGATGAGTAAAAATGAAGAACAAGAGTAATAAGAAGAAGAAGAGTAAAAAAATGAAGAAGAAGAGTAAAAATGAAGAAGAAGAGTAAAATGAAGAAGAAGAGTAAAATGAAGAAGAGTAAAAAATGAAGAAGGAGAGTAAAATGAAGAAGAAGAGTAAAAATGAAGAAGAAGATAAAAATGAAGAGTAAAATGAAGAAAATCAAAAAATGAAGAAGAAGAGTAAAATGAAGAAGAAGAGTTAAAAAATGAAGAAGAAGAGTAAAATGAAGAAGAAGAGTAAAAAATGAAGAAGAGTAAAAAATGAAGAAGAAGTAAAAATGAAGAAGAAGAGTAAAATGAAGAAGAAGAGTAAAAATGAAGAAGAAGAGTAAAAAAGAAGAAGAAGAGTAAAAAAAATGAAGAAGAGTAAAAATGAAGAAGAAGAGTAAAAATGAAGAAGAAGAGTAAAAATGAAGAAGAAGAGTAAAAAATGAAGAAGAAGAGTAAAAAAATGAAGAAGAGTAAAAATGAAGAAGAAGAGTAAAAATGAAGAAGAAGAGTAAAAATGAAGAAGAAGAGTAAAAATGAAGAAGAGTAAAAAATGAAGAAGAAGAGTAAAATGAAGAAGAAGAGTAAAATGAAGAAGAAGAGTAAAATGAAGAAGAAGAGTAAAAATGAAGAAGAAGAGTAAAAATGAAGAAGAAGGTAAAATGAAGAAGAAAAGTAAAAATGAAGAAGAAGGAAAGTAAAAATGAAGAAGAAGAGTAAAATGAAGAAGAAGAGTAAAAATGAAGAAGAAGAGTAAAATGAAGAAGAAGAGTAAAATGAAGAAGAAGAGTAAAAATGAAGAAGAGTAAAAAATGAAGAAGAAGAGTAAAAATGAAGAAGAAGAGTAAAAATGAAGAAGATAAAAATGAAGAAGAAGAGTAAAAATGAAGAGTTGTTAAAAATGAAGAAGAAGAAGTAAAATGAAGAAGAAGAGTAAAAATGAA
>NW_028222223.1:0-2500 GCF_056783735.1 Eptatretus burgeri
CCTCCCAATGGCGTTCTGGCTGCCTCCCAGCAGGCAGCAGTATCAGCCGCCTTCTGGAGGTTGTCCGGGCGCCATACGGTGAGCAATGCTCCGACATCGGTGCCCCTATTGCTCGAAGGAAATGGTCCAGGGCAATCTCCTCCCGGTACTCCGGTGGCATGTTGGTGTGCGCGATCCCCACCAAGCGGCGAATGTCATGTGCCAATTCTCCCAGCGATTCCTGGGGACGTCGTTTGCGCCCGTTGAGCTGAGCTTTAACAAGCTCGCCCTGCTGGTCCATGCCAAATCGGTTTTTAGGGCCGAATGGAGATCCTCCAGGGTCGCCCCTCACTGGGTACCGTGGTCAGGACTTCCAAAGCCACGCCACGCAGGGCCGCTGTGAGTTGTGCCACACCCTGCACCTCGTTCCAGCCATTGCCTCTGGCAACACACTGGAACTGGGCCATATATGCCCTCAAGTCCGTCTTGCCATCGTACGGGGGTAGCGGCACCCTCGGTTCTTTCGAGGTCTCCTCCCGTTCCCTAGGGACTCCGGGAGGAGTGTACCTCCCCAGTCCCAACGGTGCCTCACTCCCGCAGGGTCCGAGCCATTTGCCCGGGGGCTCCACCACCCTTATCTGCGTCTGTCCGTGCCCCGCGTCGTCCCGCTTACTCTCCCAAGCCATTGGACTCACACTCCGCACACCCCCTGGAACAGTCATTCTGGGTACCCCCGTTAGGCCAAAAGACCCCGCGGTCTCTACCCTCCCCAAGCTTGGCATGCTCACCCCCGCATCGGGCAAGCCTCCTGCTCCGCCCTGTGACACCGGCCCCACCTGGGCACGATCCGCCTCGAGGGAGTATATCCTCTCCCCCTGTTCCCGAAGGAGGCCACCCTGCTTCTCACACCGGGCCTCCACCCTATCCGTCAGTCTCTTCTCCATTTCCTCCATTTTACCCTTTATTACCCCATTTATTTCCTCCCCTATCGTTCCTAACGACAGTTCCCCGACTTTTTCTCTTATTTGCTCCACCTCCCCTTGTACCTGTGTCACCATCTTATTTGTCTTGGATATTTCCTCCCTCGTTGTCCTAAACTGCTCTTCTGTCTCGCCCCGGTTTTTTCCTATCTGTTCCCCCAGTTCCTCTGTCTTTTCTCCGGCTTTCCGCTCCATTTCATTAATTACCTCCTCATGTCTCTTTCTACATTCCTCCGCCACCTTTTTAATCCTTTCTGTGTCTCCGCTTTTACCTCCTTTCGCAGGTTTTCAACTTTGTCTGTCATTTCCCGATGTCTTTTCTCACAGTCCTCCTTCACGGCTCCCAATCCCTCCTTTATTTTCCCTTGTTCTCTTTTTAATTCCTCTATCGCCGTCGTGTTCCTCCCTATTTCCTCCTTTATTTGGTCTTGTCCCTGTTTTACTTCTCCCAATCCTTTTCCTACTTTGTCTATTTTTCCAACCACCGTCTTTATTTCGTTTACCCTCTCTTGTTTACTTTCTTCCATTGCGACTCCCACTCCTTTTACTTTCTCTTTTAACCCGGTCACCTCCGCTCGTATCGTGTCGACTTCCTTTTTCATTTCGTTTTTAGTTCTTCCAAGCTTCCTTTTAGGCTCATTCCCATGTTCTGCGTCTCACCCCGCAGCTCTTTCATCTCTTCCCTCATTTGCTGTGTATTCGCATCCATCGTCGTTTTCACTTCATTTGTATTTGTATCCATCTTTTCATCCATTTTTTGTGTATTCGCATCCATCTTTTCGATCATTTGTTTGTTCATTGCCGCCAGCATGGCGCATAGCTGGGCCATGTTGGATGCGCTCAGCTGAGCCGTTTCGGCAAGGGTTGGGGAAGGGTCTTGGTGGAGAGGGGGGGGGGAGGTGTCATACACCGCGGCCGCTGCCGCACCCACCTCGGGCCCTGGGTTCAGTTGGGCGAGTCCGTGTTCCTGCACAATCAACATTTCCTGCTCGGGGATTCCATCCTGGACCATGGACTCTACATTATTACACATATACATTTCTAATACCCCCGGCTCCCGCTCGCCTTGAGACGCCATCTTGCTTCTCGTGAAGGGTTAATTTGCTCGCTCGTAATTTGGAGGGAATCGGGGGTCGCTTCTCTCACCCCTGGACCGATTCCCGTAAATTTAGCCGGAGACAGGAGAGCCCGTTTTCCTGTTCTCCGATACCAGTGCCGCGAGGAGGGCGATGAATTTGTATCGCACGACCTGACACCAGTGTTGCGGATTTCGCGCCCGCCGGCGTGCTGACGGCCACGTAACTCGAATCGCGGCACGTCGCCCACCGGACGGACAATCCAGTCGTGACCCTCTCGGACTAACGCCGGGAACCAGTCACGGGTGGACCTTTCGGTCTCACCGCGATCGAGCCAATCAGCCCCCGCGTGGGATAGGGTTGCTCGCCAAATTCTAACTACCTAAGTACCCACGCGGAGGGTAGACCGGGCGATCGCACCTCGCCGCAGGTCGACTTCGGACACGGGCCACTTAGCGACCCGTT
>NW_028222223.1:7500-25000 GCF_056783735.1 Eptatretus burgeri
GAGGGGGTGGGGCTTGTGTGGGCGGGGCTTGTGTGGGCGGGGCTTCGGTGGGGCTTGTGTGGGTGGGGTGTGTGTGGGAGGGCTTGTGTGGGCGGGGTGTGTGTGGGTGGGGCTTGTGTGGGTGGGGCTTGTGTGGGTGGGGCTTGTGTGGGTGGGGCTTGTGTGAGTGGGGTTTATGTGTGTGGAGTTTTTGTGTGGAGCTTGTGTAGGCAGGGCTTATGTGGGAGGGGTTTATGTGGGCAGGGTTTATGTGGGCAGGGGTATATGTGGGTGGAGCTTATGTGGTAGGGGTGAATGTGGATGAGGCTTGTGTGGATGAGGTTTGTGTGGATAAATGGATGGGTGGAGAGATGGGTGGATGGGTGGATGAGTGGAGCTTGTGTGGATGGGTGGATAATTTTTTAATTAAATAAACATGTTGTGTGTGGGGAACTAATTAACTAATCACTAATTATGTGAATATGATGAATATGGGTGGAGCTTGTGTGGGGTTTGTGTGTGTGGAGCTTGTGTGGAGTTTTTGTGTGGAGCTTGTGTGGAGCTTGTGTGGGGTTTGTGTGTGGTGGGTTTGTGTGGGGTTTGTGTGGGAGGGGCGTGTGTGGGCGGAGTCAAAAAGGGGCGGAGTCGAAAAGGGGCGGAGTCAAAAAATTTCAATTTATTGGAGCTTGTGAGGGGTTTGTGTGGAGCTTGTGTGGGGTTTGTGTGGGGTTTGTGTGGGCGGGGCTTGTGTGGGTGGAGTCAAAAAGGGGCGGAGTCAAAAAATTTCAATTTATCTTTGTCTTTTGTAATTCCTGTGAATAAAATGAACCTAAAATCTCTTCCCCTTCCAAATCATATATTTTATAAGTCCAAGGAACCGTATCTATAACATCAACAATTTTAAAAAGTTCTTTCGTCCATCGTTCAGTAAAACCCTTTTCATAATGAGATTTCCACCTATATATTCTTACGATATCACCAACTTTGAACTTAGGTTTTCTGACATTAATCTCTTTTTCATATTTTAATTTGGTAAATGTTTCTGATGGTTTCATCTTTGTTGACGTGTGAATCGTGTCATTATACTTATCCACAATATCCTGAATAAAAGATGACCATTGTTGTGAACCGAGGTGTGTGAATTTTTTATATAGTCTCTCTTTTAAGGTACGATTAAAACGTTCAACAACAACTGCCTTCCCTTCATTAAAGGTACTGTATAATGTAATACTGTTATTTTTTAGAAAATTCATAAATGTCTTGTTATAAAACTCTCTACCCTCATCAGTCCACAATTTTTTAGGTTTTCTCTTACTTTTATTAAATATCTGTTGAAAGGCTAACATAAGAGTATTACCTGTTTTGTTTTTTTTAATGGGACAACCCATACGTATCTACTCCTCAAATCAATAACGGTTAAAGCATACTTGTACCCCTTATCATTATTGAGTTCAATCAAATCAGCAGACCAGATATAATCAACTTCCTTGGAATAAACTTTCCTTCTCTGAAACTTTGTGAATATTGGTTTATGTAATTCATCAGCTAATTGCTCTTCAGTCTTAATGTCATCATTAGAGCCTATAAGTTTTTTGAATTTCCAAGTCCAAGTTTCAATTTAGCACTGATCATCTTCTTCACAATGAACCGATCAACTTTTTCTCTCAAGGTTGGATTTTGTATCAGAGACAAATTATACAACATTTCTCTATCGGCTTCATGCTTTTCTTCCAACGTTGTGGTATTCCCATAATCAATATCGTGTCTCATGCACACTTCATCAACTCTATTGATTGGTTTACTCCAGGATTTAGGATTGTCTGCCTCATCTAATCTTTTATCCAAGTTTGTGCCTGGACCACAGAAAGAATACCCTGGAAGATGTAATTCCCCTGGTATTCCAGTAGTTGTAAATTTACTTCCTGATAAAAACTTTTGTATATCTCCTCCGAGTTTGTGTTTGGAGATAAATTGATTTTTTTTTGAACCACACACCGAACATATACCTTTTTGTATAACCCTGTTATTTTTACTTTTAATATATGAAATATTTTTAGTATTAGTTTTCTTTTTACATTTGAGACAATAACTCATTTATTTATGAGAAAAATTCCTGCAGAGTGCAAAAACCTTTTTAGTTTCCAACATGCACATTTGAATCTTAATTTTTAAAACATAAAGAATCCTTAGAAATGCCTTCACTCTCTCCTCCATTTATTTAAGAAAAAAAAAAAATGAAAAACTTGAATTAAAATGAATATCTTGTCGATGTCAATATTCTTGTCGAAAGTATTGCAAATAGACTTGTCAATTCTTTGTTTTCCTCCTCGGTGGGTTGAGTTATTTTCTGTAATACCACCAATCTTTTTTGAATCTCACTGGTTTCCATATTTTGATATTTATTCATCCACTCTCTTTCCTCCCTCTCCTCCCTCTCTCTCTTCTCTCTTTCCTCCCTCTCTCTCTCTTCTCTCTCTTCTCTCTTTCCTCCCTCTCTCTTCTCTCTTTCCTCCTTCTCTTTCTTCTCCCTCTCCTCCTTCTCTCTCTTCTCTCTTTCCTCCCTCTCTCTCTTCTCTCTTTCCTCCTTCTCTTTCTTCTCCCTCTCCTCCTTCTCTCTCTTCTCCTTTTCCTCCTCTTCCCTCTCTTCTTCAACTCCTTCCTCATCCCTTACTATCCTTGAATCGCTTACACCCCATAGAATATTATACATATATTCATCAGGATTTCTTGTTATTCCTGTATCCAAAATAATTTTTTTTACAACAGGAAACCAATAAAATTTCTTTTGAATTTCTAAAAGAGCCTTACCTTTTCTTAACTTTATAATTTTTTCATTATTTAACATTCTAATTAAATCTAAAGTTGTCGGTTTATCAACATCAGCATAATGCCAATCTTTTATTGAAAATACCTCATTCCTATGTTGTAGAACATATTTATTAAAATACCGAATACCCTTTTCTTGAAGGTATGCTTGGACACAGAAATGATAATTTTCTTGAAGCCTTCTTGCTGTCATTTATGTATTAGAAATATATGTTAGAATAATATTATGGCACGAAACACCTCCCCATCTTCTCATAGTTAAATCATTTTGTATTTCCTTACTTATTATATATAATCCTGTTTTTTCTGTTTTCATGAGATAAACAAGGGCAAAACCATTATTATATTTACCCTTATTAAATTCTTTTATTTGTTGTTTACTAATCGTGGACCCACAAAACTCATTCTCGATACCAAGTGGATAATATTCTTCCTTACGAGACTGATTTAATTGTTCCAGGTCTTCGAGGTTAATTTTAAATGACCAATTATACCCTAAATCATTCATATCATACCCCCATTGTTCTATTCTCATACAAATGATACGCCCTTCCTTATAAAAAAATTACTTTAATTCGAACTGTGAATTCTGTATGACCTGGAGATAATATCAACACTTCTGTATCTTTGGAATACACGGCTGTTTTATTTAAGGATATATATTGTGATAAATCGTTTAATCTCACCAAGTCATTCGCGTCAGTCGGGCTTGGATAATTTTTTAATTTATAAGCATTTTTCATGTTAATATTTTTGGTTATATTATATTTATGTCGTTCAGCCTGTGCCTTTGTGTAATAATTTGATAAATCAATATCCAGTTCTTGAGATACACCGAAGATAGAACCATCTTTACCAACATAAGTCATTTATATTAGATTAAAAATAATATCATAAAATTTTTTATTTTTGTTGAGTTGAAATAACACATATAGACATAATTGACCACAACACTTGGAATTTAATTATTGGACTTGAAATGTTTGATAAACACCATTCTGTAAGAATTTTATGACTTCAACAGGTGGTGGAAGACCAAAACTATCAAAATAATATTTGTCTTGATTATTAAAAATACAAACCCAATGAGAACCGTTCCCATTATTATCTTCTAAGTTCATAATAATATTCTTTGTATGTTTCGGCACATTTGTTAATTCATCTCTCATACAAATAACCACATTATGAATTTTTAATTTCTTACAATATTTAACAAGTTGTAAATTTGATGTTGTATTCTTTCCAAATTCTTTCAACCACTCATCAATGCTCATTTATTTATTAGAAAGATATAATCCATTACCTCTTTTCGTTAATTTTACACCTGCTTGTGCTATAGAAGAAAGCATATCTCCAACTAACAATCTCGCTTTATCAGGCAGACCTTCAAGTTTTTCAGCAAAATCTACAATTACACCACTTCCACTAATTTGTTTCTCCAACTCTTTGTTATGTCTTTCCAATTCTTTTTGAGCCTGGAGTTGAGCCTTCCTTTCGTTGGCAGTTTTCACCGCTGTTGAAATACCACCAGTCAATGCTCCAACCGCACTTAAACCAGCAAATAAAGGAATTAGAAATGGGAGAAATCCTCCACTCGTCTCTCTTATTGAATATTTTTTCAACATTGGTTTTGTCATTTTAATTTTAAGTGAGCCAGTGTCATTCAAGATTTTAACCTGTTCTCTTGTGAGCAAAACATCAATTCTTACTGCTGCTTTTCTCTGAATTGTATTAACGTTAATCGTACAAGGCTTTTGATTTTGAACACAAGATGATAGTTTATGAAGATTGATTTGATTAACATATACCCCAGTTGATACTGTTGTGGTTGACCAAATTCACAAACCACCATTCAGGTCCCTTAGGTGAGATATCTCTGTAAGTATATGTGTAGTTAGGCCCAAACCCGTTGTTTCGAGGGAATAAATGTCATTCAGTCGGGCTGCGACTCTTCAGGATAGCCGTTTTTCTTTTACTATCTTTATTTTGGACCAGCCGCCATTATTACCACCACCAACCACGTCTCAACAGCCATCACACAACAACCACCAACCACAACGCCGCTTCACAACAACAACCACCAACCACAACGCCGCTTCACAACAACAACCACCAACCACAACGCCGCTTCACAACAACAACCACCAACCACAACGCCGCTTCACAACAACAACCACCAACCACAACGCCGCTTCACAACAACAACCACCAACCACAACGCCGCTTCACAACAACAACCACCAACCACAACGCCGCTTCACAACAACAACCACCAACAACAACGCCGCTTCACCACAACCGCCACGACCTTTACCGTCACAACTCGCCACCATCGCATCCACACCATCTCGCGCCACTCGTGGGCACCGATACTGGACTCGTGCAGGGCGCGCACCGAGCAGCGTATTCAAAAACATCACGGACTTTCCGCAGAAAACGGATCAAAAACGACTCACGCCCACTTTTGTACCGTCCAATCGGAGAGCGTGGGCGATTTGGCCCCGCCTCCAGGGCGTTGGAGTGAGGACGCGATGTGCAAATTCATGGATCAAAAAGCATTCATGCCCACTTTTCCTCGGTCCAATGGGGAGCCAGTTAGAGAGGTGAAGGGTCGGAGGCAGAGGGTCAAGGGTGAAAGAGCGAAGCCACGGGGCTTATATAAATGGCTGCGTTCGTCAGTAAAGAGAGTTGTGTGCGGAGTTCAAGAGAGTCGTCGGTGGAGCTGGAAAGAAGTGGGAGAAGTCAAGAGTGAAGAGTTGGGACGAGCCAAGAGAGGAGACGGAGAGGGCGAGTAGACGGCGCTGTGGAGAGGTGACGGCGGCGAAGGCGGACAAGGGGGTGCTCGCGTCGGTGCCGGGAGCTGCAGAGGGGCAGGCCAGCAACGCGACCGAGGTCGAGGAGGAGACGCTCGCCGCGGGACCCGAGACAGGGTGATATCCTCCTTCCCCTGAGCATCAGCAACCCCCTCCTGTTTCCCCCCCGCGCTGAGATAGTGCGACAAAGGGGGCCCCTTTCCCACCCCCTACCAGACACTGTCCGCGAGGCCCGCGGAGTTGAGGCGCCACCGCCGCTCTGCGTCTCATCATCAGACGGTAGGCCCGACCCGGTCTCGGCCCCAGGCCCGCCTCATCCTGGAGGGTGGTTCTCTTTTCTTTTGCTTTGGGAATATGTGTTGTCGGCGCCGTCTGTGAAGTAAAATTGTATAAGTGTTGCCGTGTGCCCGGTAGTCGGTTAGATCTGCATTGTTGCATTTGCTTTTTGTGTAATATTGCATTGTCTTCTTCTTTTACATGTGCTTTTGGTGGAATTGTATATGTGTGCTTTCCGTTCATCGTGAAATAAATGTGCTTCATGTTGAACTGTTTTCCCGCTTCGCTTCGTCTTTTCTTTCATTGAATCTCCATCTTGCTTCACGTAAAGGGTTGGTCGTGGGCTAAAACGCCCGATAATCGAACCGTCGAGGCCGACGAATAACACCGCTCGGTTATCCCGATAGTATGGCACGGGTCGCTTAAAGTGGCCCGTGTCCGAAGTCGACCTGCGGCGAGGTGCGATCACCCGGTCTACCCTCCGTGTGGGTACTTAGGTAGGTCGAATTTGGCGAGCAACCCTATCCCACGCGGGGGCCGATTGGCACGATCGCGGTGAGACCGAAAGGTCCACCCATGACTAGTTCCCGGCGTTAGTCCGAGAGGGTCACGACTGGATTGTCCGTCCGGTGGGCGACGTGCCGCGATTCGAGTTACGTGGCCGTCCGCACGCCGGCGGGCGCGAATCCGCAACAATACTTTGCCACTCATTTATTTAACAAAAAATTATGTGAGACTAATCATCACACCATTATCTGTATTAATCTGCAATTCTGTTTCTTCCAAAAGCAAACAATATGTATCAACTTCTTCACTCTCTCCTCTTTCAATGTATAGGGAAGTATCCACTCGATTAGACTTTATAGTTTCCTTTTGAGCGCTCAGGTCAAACGCATAGATTGTGTACAAACTTTTAAATGCTGTCATGTCGAAAATAGGTTCTTTATTTCCATTATTTTCACACACCTTTTGGTAAGACTTGTATGCTTCAGCAAAATCATTTTTTTCCCAATTAATTTCCAATCTATCTCGTGGATAAAATGTTCCATCTAGAGAAACGCGAAGTTGTTTCACCTTAGCATTATCACTCAATGCATTATTCTTATCAGTCGCAGTATCACCATCTGGCTTTTTAAAAATGATCCACAGATATCGTGGCTTTCCTTCCAGAACACCCAAATTCCACGTGTAAGTAGTTTGGTTGAGTTTAACGTGTTGACATCTTCGATTGAGGTATGATACACTGAGTGGTTTCTTTGAGTTAAGTCTTCGATTCAACATCTCTTCTGTTTTAAGATTAGGAGTATATTCACTGATATACCAACTCATTTCCTCAATTACAAATTTATTCTGTTCACCAAAAGCACTACCAACACCAAAAAGCAATCTATTTTCATTATCATTCCTTTGTAGTTGAAATCTAATTTTAAGACCATACAGAACTTTATCATGATCACAAAATCCAAATATACCTTTAAGAGGAACTGCCACAGTAAAACTATTTTCTGCTTTTGTATCATCATTACACATTCCTTTCCTTTGAGTATATCCCGGGTCTGTGTTTGTTCCCGTTGACATATCAGGAATAAAACCTTCGACAGACCCCTTTCCCATTCTATCACTGAATGTATAAAGTGTAAATGTCATCATTTCAGATACAGCAGAGACATAATTAACCGCTTCAACTTCTTGTGTTCCAATATACAAACGCACACTATCAAACATTTTCCAGAAGAAATCATTTACAAGTGTAGCGTTTGTGTTATTCCCAGCTTTAATGAATTTAAATTTACACAACAAGAAACTTTGGAGAGATTCAAATAGGTTTGTTGATTATTTATTTCAAAACTTTTTGTACCATTCGTATTCCAGTCTGTTCCAGTTATTGCATTTACCTTGAAGTAATCTTCTTTTTTAGTGGAGTTTGAGATAATAATAGTATCATCCAAATCATAGATACTATCAATTGCTTCCATACTTGTATTTATTTAGAAAAAAAGATGTTAAAACTTTTGAAACCCCGATCCAAGTATTTGAATTATTTTCTGTCATTCTTGGGGGGACAACTGAGTTTTGCTTTTCTTAATTTCTTTTATTGCTTGTAATTTATGAGATTCCTTCTGAGCATCTTTTATACTCTTTACAGCACCTGCTACATTTCCCACAGCAGAAGCAGTTGAACCAATTAGATCTTTATGTTTAAGAATAGTTGAACCAATACCCATGAGAGTATCAATTATTCCATCTCCTCTAAATTGATGTCCAACACCCCTTTGTCTCTTAGGTTTATAGTATCCTCTACCAAGATACATACCTTCACCCTTGTAGTATGGAGAAAGGAACATCCCATCCCCTGTAATTATTTTATATTTTCCCAACTCGTGTTTCCTCACAATAACCATCGTATTTATTTATTGGAAAACTTCACGTAGGTGAATTCTGATGGATATAACTTCTCCATTAAAAGAAATCACACGATTATCTTGGTCGGTTATCCTAAAATTTACTCTGTGTATGGTTTTTCCTGACACAGGTAGATAAACCAAATTTTTAGGTTCCATATTGAATTTATAACCAATTGGGGTTGAGTATGCGCTGAATGAAAATATTGTATTTGTTTTTTTTCCATCATTATAAGCACCATCAATCAAATCACAGTGAATTAACACTGAATTTATTCCTGAGGATATTTGAATGACATTATCACTGTAAAACGTCCCATTAGTTTCAACCTTTTTTGAGGAGAAACCCAATAACTCTCTAAATGAATTATCAATTGTGAAATCAACCTTGTAGTTATTTTTAACTTTAATCGTTGATTTTGAAGTATGTTTTTGAATGTCTATAACAATATTTTTTGGTTCATCACCCTGTTCTTTCATAAGACGAGCAATTTCGGAAGATATTTGAGAAATCTCATATGCTCCGGGTGAGACTGTTATCATTTTGTATCCACTTCCCGGATTATAACTAAACTTGTCATTTTTCTCGGTTATATTAAATAAGGTATAATAAGTTTCCATGGACAATAAAGATGCCTCATATTCTTTTGTTGTGTCAAGTTGTAGTGGGTATGGGAATGAAGATGTGTGGTCGCTTGTTGTGAAATTGAAACTAAGGATTGTGCTTCTCATCTTATTTAATATGAGATAAAATGTCTTTATATTGATATTTATTAATTATTTTCATGTTCATCAACTGGTCTAAAATGGCTGATGCTTCATTAAAACAATTGTTATTTCCAGCCTTCTTACTGCCTCACAACAATAACAGTCTATTAACTAATTGCGATGGGTCATTTGGAAGAAAACTAACACCTGAACCAAGGATACTTAAAGCCTGAATAATGTGTTTCTCCTTCTCATTCTTCCTACTTTTACCAGAAAGAATAACCTTATAACTTAGAGTGTTTAGCAGATCAATATATACTCTATCATCATTATTTTCCATATCCAATGGTTTATCAATATACTTTGATTCATCCCTCACAGTTGAACCTTGTCTTCCATCTTTTGTGAGAAGAAACATTAATCTCGGAGTTAGTTTAACAGGGGGTTGAGCAGAACCTAAGAACCTTAATTCATCATTAAATATCAATACCTTTTCTTGAACAAGATGAAATATTGCTGATTGTTCTGTTGGAATGAGTCCTGCTTTGGTTTTTGAATCCGCTGAATATTCATTGTTTTGAACAGCATTCACAATATAATCAGGGGGTTGATTAATCTCTTCCAGTTGTTGAAATAATTCTTCATCATGATATTCTAATTCTCCAATATGCTCTAATTCTTCCTCCGTCATTTGACTGAAATCTTTTAACATTTGGAGCTTTCTGGGAGTATATTCTACTGTGGGAACTGTGGAAACATCTTTCATTTTTTCTTGGGAAGTTTTTAAAAGTGGTTTAAAAAATTTCTCTTGTTTTCTTTCAAATGCTTCTTCGCCCGTTAGTTTCTGTCTGCGTTTCTTATTTATGTCTTCCTGTTGTTTTACAACTTTTGAAACCAACTCTTGATGTTCCTTAAATCTTCTTGCTCTTTCTTTTGCATCCATTTATTTATTGTAAAATATAATTTAATGAATTGTAAAGATCAACAGGGAAATTTTCCTTTTCTTCATCATTCAAGTAGATGTGTTCAAATAAATCCTTTTCTTTAAATATTTCATCAAATTCTTTATTAACATTAATGCGAGTTGTAATTTCTTCTTCACTAATCCTTGCATCTCTGCTTTATATACGTTTGCGTTGAGTTTCTTCATCAACATCAAAACCGAATGATAAAATCTTCACTCCGCTCAGATATTTAATAATTTGTCTCGTTCCTTCTGGATTAGTTTCTAATATCCCAACACCACCAGATTTTAGTTTCCTCAACTCACTCTTACAATGTGAATATTTTGTTGTACCAAGAGAAACCTCCTCAAATATTTGTCCTTCATTCCTCAATCGCATATGTTCCTCCAATGAAATATAGTGATAATCTTCACCTTTTACTTCTCCAGGTCTTATTGCTCTAGTTGTTGTTGATACAATGCGTATCACGGGGTGTTTTTTAAGTAAATTTACAATATTCTCATTTGTACTACACAAGAACCTTGATTTATGAAAGTTTTTTCCAGAAGCAGATTTACCCACAACATTTATAATAATAGTTGTCATTTATATATGTAATTGTTTATAAAACAAAAAATATATCCCTTAATATCTCATCTTGTTTCACAACAATATATTTATATTTTTCAGTCGTGTGCTTCATGTAATCCTCAAATTTCTTTTTACTACATAATGTAGAACAATTATCTCTCCAAAAATTATTGATATCTATTGAATTTAACTTGAATAAAATAAAAGTATTAGCATTGTTTCTGATGGAACGACGAGGAAGTTGAAAGTACGATTGACTAAGATAAATACAATTACAAGAAGAATGTCTCCCTCTTGTGTAGTAGCTGTCCATTACCGTTTGGTTTCTCTCATTAACACAATCATCAAAGATAACGAGGTTCTTTTTTGATTTATCCAAATCTTGGGGAGACGGTATATCATCCGTATTATCACTAAGAATACAAGTTATAGGATTTGATTTCTTTTTACATCTCTGTGTATCACAAAATAGTTGAATTATATCTTCAATGTTATAATCATTTAGGTTTTTTTGACGTTTAAATAAACCGATTATATCTTCTTTTTGAAGACCAGCATTAAAACCTTGTGAGAGTAGTTGATACTCTGGTTGAAAACTCGACTTTGTGAAAATTATTAAATTATCATAATCTAAAAAGTTGGGAGTGAGGAGCATTTTTAAAAGTAAGCAGGTTTTTCCACATCCACTTGAACCAACTATGAGACATCTTAATGAATTTGGGAGATTTTTATGGTTGTTAAATTTTATCTTATTTTCCCAAATAGGTAAAAAATCATTCATTTATATATTTGGAAAACAGGTTATTTAATTTATTATTGGCTTTTTTAGAAACTCTATATTTTATCCTAAGTTCAGGTTTAATTTCAAGATAATCCATTATTTTATTTATACAATATCTTGTGTTGATATTTCCCTGAAAATTACATCCATGAATAATATATAACAACAATCCTTTGAACATTTCTCTTATACGTTCAGTTTCTTCCCTTGTAAGGAAAGGTGTGTTATCACCCTCATACTTTACATTCATTTCTCTAATCAATCTTGTAAAGTAATTCATTTTTGGTGTAAATCTAAAAGGATTATTTTCCTTTTTATATTTTTTATTATCATTAATTAGAAGATAATCACAGAATATACATTGTTTATAGGCTTTTGACTCTGTGTTTAATCCCCGTCTTTCACACGCAGGACAATTCTCAAATTTGTCATATGGAGAATCAGGAAAGTCTAGCATATTTATAAAGTAAAACTTTACTTAAACTGAAATTCATCTATACTTTCAGTTGTATATTGACTCATATTTAATAATATCACCATCGATATCGATATACTTTTTTTCATTATCAGATTCAACGACAACATTTTTTATATTAAAGGTAATTTTAAAATGATCGTTAATTACTATTGAACGAAATGTCATTTCACCTGATATATTAACATCCTTTATTTCATCAGGATTTACATCTTTAGGGTTGTTGAAAAAAATACAAATTTCTCCTTGCATATTACAGATGGTCTTATCTTTTCTTTCTAAAGCTTCATCTATAAGGTTTTTGTTTTTTGATACTTTTTCTTGTTTCATTGCTTTTTCTAGTTTTGAATATATTACTAGAAGGAGAGGAGAAACTTTTGTTAGAGATACTTTAATTGATGTTCTACCAGGTATTCTAAAAGCCCTTCCACTGAAGGAAATTGAAGAACTCATATTATTTACCATAATAGTTTTTATCCAATAGTTGTTATATTTATCTTTGTTCAATTTTACATCCTTGACATATTTCTCAGTATCTTTAACAAATGAAGAGATTGATTGAAACTTGTCTTTTGTGTCTTGAAACATTGTATTTATTAAGTGAAAAAGTTGGAGGATAAAATGGTTTTAAGCACAGATTCACCTGTAAAATAAACGAAATTTTCATCAAGAAAATTTTAGTTTAAGCAAAGATTTATTATATAAATATGGTGAATACAACATACTGCGATGTTTGTAATCACAAATATAAACATAATAGAAAACACCTCCGAACCAACAAACACATATTTAATCTGTTTCATAAAATATCTCCTCTTGAGTTGGAAAGAAAACATTGTGATATCTGTTCAAAGGATGTTTTGAAGAGTAGTTATAATAAACATCTTCAATCACAAAAACACAAGAAAAATGAGTTTAAAGTAAAGGGAGACTATTATATTGAAAACACTGATGGGGCATTTAAAGGGCATATAAAAATAAGGATTTTTCAATTTGGAGAACCCGGTCCATCATCAATAGCTGAATCAATTGAAATAGTGAAACCCGATGTTGAAAAATTTATTAAAAAGACATTAAAAGAAATGAAAACTTTAAAGTTTTATATGGGAGTGAAAATGAATATGAAAAGACAAGATGAAGAACAAACTCCTTATATGAGAACAGATCGTCATTTTATAACATCATTTCAAGATTTTTTGAATAGTGGGGTTTATGAAGAACTATCAAGACAAGAGGAGGATGTTGATAATACAGTGGTAGGAAGTGGATTCAATATTAAAAAAATCATCTTTTTAGATATACACATTCTAAAATCAAACCCTCTTAAAGCTTCTTCTTATATTGAATTACCAAAAGAAATAAAACGAAAGAAGGCAGTTGTTATGTTAATATTAAGAACAATGATAATAAATGTTTTCTCTGGTCTGTTCTTGCTCACTTTCATCCACCAAAATGTAATTCAGAAAGAGTAAAACAATATATGAAATATGAGAATACCTTGGACATTAAAGATTTTAAATTCCCAATGCCACTAACAGATATTCCTAAATTTGAGAAAAAGAATAATCTTTCTATTAATGTATATGGATTAACGGATACAAACAAAGTTCAAATATTAAAAATTTCAAACAACTATAAAAATGAAGAAACACACATTGATCTTTTATATTTTAGTGTTGGAAAGAATTCACATTACACATACATCAATAATTTATCAAGATGAATCTCTTCTCAGGTATTCAGAACAGCAAACAAAATATATCCTTGTAAGCGATGTCTTAATTCATTTCATACAAAAGAACGATTAGAACAACATTCAAAATATTGTAGTAATCATAAATCAGCTGTAATTACAATGCCTAAACCTGGTGAAAAGATTTCTTTTGAAGATTATAATAAATCTATCATGCACCCATTTGTGATATACGCTGATTTTGAGTGTATCCTTAAAAAGATTAATACTGCTTCTCCGAATCCAAAAGAATCATATACAAATAAACATCAAAAACATATTCCTTGTGGTTTCTGTTATTATATCAAATCATCTGTTCGAGAAAAGTATAACAAACTTGAACATTATCGTGGAAAAAAAGCTTCACAAGAGTTTGTAAAACGATTAGAAAAGGATTGTATAAGACTCACTAAATTAATGAAAGAAACAAATGAACCGATGAAATTAACCAAAGAAGAAAAATTAGAATTTAGAAAGAACAATATCTGTCATATTTGTGAGGGGGAAATTAAGGAGTCTAAAGTTAGGGATCATTGTCATCTTACTGGTAAATATAGAGGTCCCGCTCATTCCTGTTGTAATCTTAATTATAAATTACCTTCTTTTATTCCAGTCTTTCTTCACAACAGCGCCAACTATGATACACATCTATTTATAAATGAACTTTCAAAAACACCAGGGAATATTTCTGCCATAACAAACACAAGTCAAAAGTATATTTCATTTACAAAAATGATATTCACAAAACCTTTAACTCGTATTAGGTTTCTAGATTCTTACAAGTTTATGGGAACACCACGAGCCTACCTCGCATCAAATCTAAGCTCCACGGACTCTTTTCCAAATCTTAATTCATTCTTTCCAAAAGAGGAAATTCTCACTAAAGAGGAAATTCAGATTAAAGAGAGAATTCAAAGTAAAGAGGAAATTCTAATTAATGAGGAAATTAATGAAGAAATTCTAACTGAAGATGAAATTCTAATTATAAAGAAAATTTGAACAATGAATGAAATTCTAACTAAAGAGGAAATTCTGATTAAAGATGAAATTCTGATTAAAGAAGGAATTCTTACGAGAGAGGAAATTCAAACAAGGAATGAAATTCAAAGTAAAGAGAAAATTCTTACAAGTAAGGGAATTTATCCTTATGATTATATGGATTCATTTATGAGATTTAAAGAAACACAACTTCCATCAAAAGAAAGTTTCTATAATAACCTTTATGAAGAAGAGATTAGTGATAAGGAATATAAACACGCACAAGAAATATGGAAAATATTTAAGATAAAGAACCTTTGAGAATATCATGATTTATATCTAAAAACAGATGTTTTATTGTTAGCTGATGTGTTTGAAGCTTTTAGATCACTCTGTCATAATAAAAATTGTTATGGATTAGATCCTGCCCACTATTTCACAGCTCCTGGTTTAGCTTGGAGTGCAATGTTGAAAATGACAAAACAAGATATACATTTAATCAGTGATGTTGATATGCTTTTGATGATTGAGAAGTCCAAGAGAGGTGGAATATCACAAGTATGTTCAAAAAGATATGCTAAAGCAAATAATAAATATCTTCCAAATTATGATAGTGAAAAAGATAGTAATTATTTGATGTATTTTGATGCTAATAATTTGTATGGATGAGCAATGTCTCAATCTCTGCCTTATAGTAAATTAGAGTGGGTGGAAGAAAAGGATTATGAAAAGGCTTTGATGAATATTGTTATTTCTTCTCAAGAGGAATTGAATGACGAAGAAGAAGTTTATTATTTTGAAGTTGATTTGAGGTACCCGAGTGATCTTCATAATAAGCATAAAGATCTTCCTTTTGCATGTGAGAAAGAAACCCCAAAGAAAGAATGGTTAAGTGATTATCATAAAAGTTTTAATATTAAAGGTAAATCAACAGAAAAGTTATTAACAACATTCTATGATAAAGAGGGATATGTTTTGCATCAGAGAAGCTTAAAACAGTTTTTGAGAGAAGGATTGAGAGTAGCTAAAATTCATAGAGTTTTAAAATTTAAACAAAGTCCTTGGGTGAAAAAGTATATTCAATTCAATACAGATATGAGAGCAAATACAAAAGTAAAATTTGAAGGGGACTTTTATAAATTAATGAATAATGCTGTATTTGGAAAGACTATGGAAAATGTTAGAAACAGGCAAAACATTAGATTCGCAACATCTTGGAAAGAAGCTTCGAGATTGATAAATAAACCAAGTTTTGAGAGAGAAGAGGTTTTTTCAGAGAACTTTTCTGCAATTCATATGAAAAAGGAAAGTATTGTAATGGATAAACCAATTTATATTGGAACAGCAGTTCTTGATTTATCAAAGATATTGATGTATGATTATTTGTATAATGACTTAAAGAAAGAGTATGGTGAAAATGTTTCATTGTTGTATATGGACACTGATAGTTTTATCCTAGATATAAAAACTGATGATGTTTATGAAGATATGAAGAAAAATATTGGAGTATATGATACAAGTAATTTCAGCAAGAAGAGTGAGTTATTTTCCAAAAAGAATGAAAAGGTTATTGGTAAGTTTAAGGATGAGTTGGGTGGAAAAGTAATGAGTGAGTTTATTGGATTGAGAACAAAGGCATATGCTTATAAGTATGGTGATCAGATTGATAAAAGGTTAAAGGGAATAAAGAAATATGTAATAAAGAAATCAATAACTTTTAGAAATTATTACAATTGTTTGATGAATAAGAAAGAAGAATATAGGAAAATGAATACAATAAGAAGTTATAAACATAAGATATATAGTGAAGAAGTAAATAAAAAGGCATTAGGAGCCTTTGATGATAAGAGATTTATTTTAGATAATGGAATAGATTATGTTCCATATGGATATTGTATGATAGAGTGAATAGAATAGATTGTGTTTTAACGATGGGAAGATGGGTTAGGGTTTTTTAAGGGCTACCGCCGCGTTTTTTCGCAATATATAAATGATTAAACCAAGTATTAATCAAACTAAAGAGTGGAGAAAATCTCAGTCTTGGTATGTAAATGGAAAACATAATGAATGTGAAAAATATCAAATAAGTCTTATTGAAAAAATAACTAAAACAAAGGTAAATAAAACAAATAAGTGAATCAATTTAAAAAGAAGTAAGTTAGAGGATGTAAAGAAAAAAAAGAATATCCTTGAATGGACTGAAAACTTTGATGGTTATCAATTGAACAATGAAAAAACAATTTACTATAATCTCAAAATGATATGTGGCTCAGGAGGTGGTCAAACAAGAGCATTAAGAGAAGTTTATCATTTCGTAATGGCACAAAAGGGGTATCTTAAAAAATATAAAGATTCAAATGTTTTGTTTGTCAATATTTTAGATGGGGATTATTGTGCAAAGAAAATTAAACTATTGAAGGAATTTGAGAATGAACAAATCTTTATAGGTTCAATGAGTGAGCTGTTCAATGCCCAGGTGTTTAATTCAATGAGTTTCAACCTCCAGGTTAAAAGGGGAGACAAATAAATATACCTTGGGATAAAAAGGGGGTTTATTTTTAGGGAAAAAAAAGGGAATCGCTGAAAATCCCCCATTCATTTACATGGGGAAAAGTGAGCCAGAACCAGTAAATCCACCCTACTCATATATATATATATATATATATATATATATATATATATATATATATATATATATATATATATATATATTTATATATATATATATATATATTTATATATATACACATTTATATATACATATATTTATATTGTTGTGGTTGACGAAATTCACAAACCACCATTCAGGTCCCTTAGGTGAGATATCTCGGTAAGTATATGTGGAGTTAGGCCCAAACCCGTTGTTTCGAGGGAATAAATGTCATTCAGTCGGGCTGCGACTCTTCAGGATAGCCGTTTTTCTTTTACTATCTTTATTTTGGACCAGCCGCCATTACTACCACCACCAACCACGTCTCAACAGCCATCACAACAA